>NC_091326.1:25917657-25927657 GCF_038502225.1 Cherax quadricarinatus
TCCTTCACTCCCTCCTCCCTCCTATCTTTCTCTCTCCCCCTCCCTCGTGTTTCTCTCTCTCAGAGCCTTTTTCCCTCCCCTTCCCCCTACTCTCTCTTTCTCTCTCTCTCTCTCTCTCATTCTCTCTCTCTCTCTCTCTCTCTCTCTCTCTCATCACTCCCATAACCCTATCCCTCACCCTCCTCTCTCTCTATAGGCTTCTCTCTCCATCTCCCTTTTTCTATATTTCTACCCCTCCCTCGCATTTCTCTCTCTCATAGCCTTTTCCCTCACCCTCCTTTCTCCCTCTCTCTCTCTCTCTCTCCCTCTCTTTCTCCCTCCCTCTACCCTTTCTCTCCCCCCTCACATTTCTCACTCTCTCTCCCTTGGTCTTATCCCTCACCCCCATACTCTCTCCTCTCTCTCCCTCTTTCTACCCTTTCTCTCTCCCCCTCTCACCCTCTCCCTCCTCTAGCCTTCTGTCTGTGGTAATAAAAAAAAAAAAAAAAAATGGGTGGCCCTAGAGGTCGGAAAACCAGAGATCTGGTAGACGAACCAGGGAGGAAAGACTGGGAGTTAGAGCTCCAAAAAAGGGAAGAAGAGTGGGGAAGGAAGATAGTAGAGCTTGGTAAGAAAATGGAGGAGTGGATAGCTGAAGAGTGCAGGAAGTGGGAAGTACAGGTCTTAGCAGCAGAAGCTAGGATACAGTGCTTAGAAGAGAAACTGCAAAGCCTGAAACAGATTAGAGAGACAAATGACAATTCAGATGTGACATCAGGAAACTCGATGTCATGCGCAGACAAGGGGACAGTAAGCAACAACGGAGACATGCCGTACGCGAAGGCCCTATCAGACCCACGTGGAGCCAGGGAAAAGACGAGGAGCACACTAAGATCAAATGACAGGTCCGAAGACAATGAAGGTATGCTATATGCAGAGATTCTAACAGCCAACTGCAGTAGCAAGGGACAGCTGGTCATGAAAGACAGTTCACTGAGAATAGAAGTTTCAGATATGACAGGGACTGAAGGCAAGAACATGTCAATGGAAGGAAATAAAATGCCTCAGAGGAAGCAGATGGAGACTCAGTGGGAGGAGGAAAGGGTGAGGTCAGTTTTTGTGTACAGGCTCCAAGAAGCCAAGGGGGACAACTCTGAAGAAATAAAGCAGGAGGAGAAAAAAATGATTGAAGGCATCATGAAAGCAATAGGTGAGGGCGATATGACCCAGGTGACAAATTTTCAGAGAATTGGGTGGTTTGCGAGTGGAAGGATACGGCCTGTCAAAGGAACTTTCAAGGAAGAATCAGTTCGAACCAGGATTCTGCAAGAGAAAGCAAGACTGAGGGACAAACAGGGGTACCAGAGAGTATACCTCGACAGCAACGACGAAGATGAGCAGGACCCAGACACAGGAGGAAGGGCAAACACACCCTACAGAATCTCCCACCAAAAGACTCCAACCGCAACATTCCCAATGCAACTGAGCAACCTACTCACTGTTCCCTCTGCCACCAACCCCCATATCACAAACCTCACCCCCAACAGCTGTCCCTTATGGGCATTCTGACCCCACCCCTATCATCACAAACCCCACCTACACCACAGCCCCATATAGGCCCCCACCAAGGCTCTCGCTCCCCCAACCCCAATATTCTTGCGTGACCACAATGATAGAAAAGAAACTGAAAGTTTGGTACACAAACACAGATGGAATAACGAATAAACATGAGGAGTGGAACGAAAGAATTAGTGAAAAATCCCCAGACATCATAGCAGTCACAGAAACAAAACTCGCTGAGACAATAACAGACACAATCTTGCCAATGGGATATCAGATCCTGAGGAAAGATAGAAGGAGTAGAGGGGGAGGAGGGGTTGCACTGCTCATAAAACACCGATGGGGATTTGAGGAAATGGAAGGCATGGACATGATTGGAGAAAGAGACTACATTGTAGGTACAATTCAGTCCGGTGAACATAAAGTAGTCATTGGAGTGATGTATAACCCACCACAGAACTGCAGGAGGCCAAGAGAGGAGTACGAAGAAAACAACAGGGTGATGGTGGACACACTGGCTGAGGTGGCAAGAAGAGCTCACTCGAGCAGAGCAAAGTTACTGGTAATGGGCGATTTCAACCACAGGGAGATCGACTGGGAAAACCTGGAGCCACATGGGGGTCCCGAAACATGGAGAGCCAAGATGATGGATGTAGTACTTGAAAACCTCATGCATCAACATGTCAGGGACACAACCAGAGAGAGAGAGGAGGATGAGCCAGCAAGACTGGATCTTGTGTTCACCCTGAGCAGTTCAGACATTGAGGACATCACTTACGAGAGGCCACTTGAAGCTAGCGATCACGTAGTTCTAAGTTTTGATTATATAGTAGAGTTACAAGTGGAGAAGGTAACAGGAACTGAAGGGGACAGGCCAAACTATAAAAGGGGGGACTACACAGGTATGAGAAACTTCCTGCAGGAGGTTCAGTGGGACAGAGAAATGGTAGGAAAATCAATAAACGAGATGATGGAATATGTGGCAACAAAGTGCAAGGAGGCAGAGGAAAGGTTTGTTCCCAAGGGAAACAGAAATAATAGGAAGACCAAAACGAGTCCTTGGTTTACCCGAAGGTGTAGGGAGGCAAAAACTAAGTGCAACAGAGAATGGAAAAGGTACAGGAGGCATAGGACCCAGGAAAACAAGGAGATTAGTAGAAGAGCCAGAAACGAGTATGCGCAGATAAGGAGGGAGGCCCAGCGACAGTATGAAAACGACATAGCATCGAAAGTCAAATCTGACCCGAAACTGCTGTATAGCCACATTAGGAGGAAGACAACAGTCAAGGACCAGGTGATAAGGCTGAGGAAAGAAGGTGGAGAATTCACAAGAAACGATCAAGAGGTATGTGAGGAGCTCAACACGAGATTTAAGGAAGTATTTACAGTGGAGACAGGAAGGACTCTGCGGGGACAGAACAGAGGGGGACACCAGCAAGGAATATACCAACAAATGTTGGATGACATACACACAACTGAGGAGAAGGTGAAGAAGCTGCTAAAGGGCATCCATACCTCAAAGGCAATGGGAGAGGACATCTCCCAGTGGATCCTTAGAGAGGGAGCAGATATGCTGTGTGTGCCACTTACCACAATCTTCAACACATCCCTGGAAACTGGGAAACTACGTGAGGTATGGAAGATGACAAATGTAGTTCCCATTTTTAAAAAAGGACACGAGAGAGAGGGGTGGGTTGATTGCATCTTATTCGACTGCAAGAAGGCCTTTGACACAGTTCCTCACAAGAGATTAGTGCAGAAGCTGGAGGATCAGGCGCGTATAACAGGAAGGGCACTGCAATGGATCAGAGAATACCTGACAGGGAGGCAACAACGAGTCATGGTACGTAATGAGGTATCACAGTGGGCACCTGTGACGAGCGGGGTCCCACAGGGGTCGGTCCTAGGACCAGTGCTATTTTTGGTATATGTGAACGACATGATGGAAGGGTTAGACTCATAAGTGTCCCTGTTCGCAGACAATGTGAAGTTAATGAGGAGAATTAAATCAGATGAGGATCAGGCAGGACTTCAAAGAGACCTGGACAGACTGGACACCTGGTCCAGCAACTGGCTTCTCGAATTTAACTCCGCCAAATGCAAAGTCATGAAGATCGGGTAAGGGCACAGAAGACCGCAGACGGAGTATAGGCTAGGTGGCCAAAGACTGCAAACCTCGCTCAAGGAGAAAGATCTTGGGGTCAGTATAACAACGAGCATGTCTCCAAAAGCACACATCAACCAGATAACTGCTGCAGCATATGGGCGCCTGGCAAACCTGAGAACAGCGTTCCAATACCTTAGCAAGGAATCGTTCAAGACACTGTACACCGTGTACGTCAGGCCCATGCTGGAGTATGCAGTAACCTGTTTGGAATCTGCACTTAATCAAGCACGTCAAGAAATTAGAGAAAGTGCAAAGGTTTGCGACAAGGTTAGTTCCAGAGCTAAGGGGAATGTCTTATGAAGAAAAGTTAAGGAAAATCGGCCTGACGACACTGGAGGACAGGAGGGTCAGGGGAGACATGATGACGACATATAAAATACTGCGCGGAATAGGCAAGGTGGACAAAGACAGGATGTTCCAGGGAGGGGACACAGAAACAAGAGGTCACAATTGGAAGTTGAAGACTCAGATGAGTCAAAGGGATGTTAGGAAGTATTTCTTCAGTCAGAGAGTTGTCAGGCAGTGGAATAGCCTAGAAAGTGACGTAGTAGAGGCAGGAACCATACATAGTTTTAAGACGAGGTTTGATAAAGCTCATGGAGCGGGGAGAGAGAGGACCTAGTAGCAACCGGTGAAGAGGCGGGGCCAGGAGCTAAGACTCGACCCCTGCAACCACAAATAGGTGAGTACACACACACACACATACACACACACACACACACACACACACACACACACACACACACACACACACACACACACACACACACACGATAAAACACAGGAGTAAAGGACATAAAGAGGCAAGAATGAGAGTGATGAGGGACAAAAGAAGAAGTAATTGTCTCAGGTTGTTCTTGAAAGGTTTATTCAACGAGGCTTTTAGTCTGACATTATTCCTCGCTACGGTTATAGTGACCAGGGGAAGATGGTTATAGTGACCAGGGGAAGATGGTTATAGTGACCAGGGGAAGATGGTTATAGTGACCAGGGGAAGACGGTTATAGTGACCAGGGGAAGATTGTTATAGTGACCAGGGGAAGACGGTTATAGTGACCAGGGGAAGATGGTTATAGTGACCAGGGGAAGACGGTTATAGTGACCAGGGGAAGATGGTTATAGTGACCAGGGGAAGACGGTTATAGTGACCAGGGGAAGACGGTTATAGTGACCAGGGGAAGATGGTTATAGTGACCAGGGGAAGATGGTTATAGTGACCAGGGGAAGACGGTTATAGTGACCAGGGGAAGATGGTTATAGTGACCAGGGGAAGATGGTTATAGTGACCAGGGGAAGATGGTTATAGTGACCAGGGGAAGATGGTTATAGTGACCAGGGGAAGATGGTTATAGTGACCAGGGGAAGATGGTTATAGTGACCAGGGGAAGATGGTTATAGTGACCAGAGGAAGATGGTTATAGTGACCAGGGGAAGATGGTTATAGTGACCAGGGGAAGATGGTTATAGCGACCAGGGGAAGATGGTTATAGTGACCAGGGGAAGATGGTTATAGTGACCAGGGGAAGATGGTTATAGTGACCAGGGGAAGATGGTTATAGCGACCAGGGGAAGATGGTTATAGTGACCAGGGGAAGATGGTTATAGTGACCAGGGGAAGATGGTTATAGTGACCAGGGGAAGATGGTTATAGTGACCAGGGGAAGATGGTTATAGTGACCAGGGGAAGATGGTTATAGTGACCAGGGGAAGACGGTTATAGTGACCAGGGGAAGACGGTTATAGTGACCAGGGGAAGATGGTTATAGTGACCAGGGGAAGATGGTTATAGTGACCAGGGGAAGATTTATAGTGACCAGGGGAAGATGGTTATAGTGACCAGGTTATAGTGACCAGGGGAAGATGGTTATAGTGACCAGGGGAAGATGGTTATAGACCAGGGGAAGAGGGTTATAGGGACCAGGGGAAGACGGTTATAGTGACCAGGGGAAGATTGTTATAGTGACCAGGGGAAGATGGTTATAGTGACCAGGGGAAGACGGTTATAGTGACCAGGGGAAGACGGTTATAGTGACCAGGGGAAGATGGTTATAGTGACCAGGGGAAGATGGTTATAGTGACCAGGGGAAGACGGTTATAGTGACCAGGGGAAGACGGTTATAGTGACCAGGGGAAGATGGTTATAGTGACCAGGGGAAGATGGTTATAGTGACCAGGGGAAGATGGTTATAGTGTCCAGGGGAAGACGGTTATAGTGACCCAGGGAAGACGGTTATAGCGACCAGGGGAAGACGGTTATAGTGACCAGGGGAAGATGGTTAAAGTGACCAGGGGAAGACGGTTATAGTGACCAGGGGAAGACGGTTATAGTGACCAGGGAAAGACTGTTATAGTGACCAGGGGAAGACGGTTATAGCGACCAGGGGAAAATGGTTATAGCGACCAGGGGAAGATGGTTATAGTGACCAGGGGAAGACGGTTATAGTGACCAGGGGAAGATGGTTATAGTGACCAGGGGAAGATGGTTATAGTGACCAGGGGAAGACGGATATAGTGACCAGGGGAAGACGGTTATAGTGACCAGGGGAAGATGGTTATAGTGACCAGGGGAAGATGGTTATAGTGACTAGGGGAAGACGGTTATAGTGACCAGGGGAAGACAGTTATAGTGACCAGGGGAAGATGGTTATAGTGACCAGGGGAAGACGGTTATAGTGACCAGGGGAAGATGGTTATAGTGACCAGGGGAAGATGGTTATAGTGACCAGGGGAAGATGGTTATAGTGACCAGGGGAAGATGGTTATAGTGACCAGGGGAAGATGGTTATAGTGACCAGGGGAAGATGGTTATAGTGACCAGGGGAAGATGGTTATAGTGACCAGGGGAAGATGGTTATAGTGACCAGGGGAAGATGGTTATAGTGACCAGGGGAAGATGGTTATAGCGACCAGGGGAAGATGGTTATAGTGACCAGGGGAAGATGGTTATAGTGACCAGGGGAAGATGGTTATAGTGACCAGGGGAAGATGGTTATAGTGACCAGGGGAAGATGGTTATAGTGACCAGGGGAAGATGGTTATAGTGACCAGGGGAAGATGGTTATAGTGACCAGGGGAAGATGGTTATAGTGACCAGGGGAAGATGGTTATAGTGACCAGGGGAAGACGGTTATAGTGACCAGGGGAAGATGGTTATAGTGACCAGGGGAAGACGGTTATAGTGACCAGGGGAAGACGGTTATAGTGACCAGGGGAAGATGGTTATAGTGACCAGGGGAAGATGGTTATAGTGACCAGGGGAAGATGGTTATAGTGACCAGGGGAAGATGGTTATAGCGACCAGGGGAAGATGGTTATAGTGACCAGGGGAAGACGGTTATAGTGACCAGGGGAAGATTGTTATAGTGACCAGGGGAAGATGGTTATAGTGACCAGGGGAAGACGGTTATAGTGACCAGGGGAAGACGGTTATAGTGACCAGGGGAAGATGGTTATAGTGACCAGGGGAAGATGGTTATAGTGACTAGGGGAAGACGGTTATAGTGACCAGGGGAAGACGGTTATAGTGACCAGGGGAAGATGGTTATAGTGACCAGGGGAAGATGGTTATAGTGACCAGGGGAAGATGGTTATAGTGTCCAGGGGAAGACAGTTATAGTGACCAGGGGAAGACGGTTATAGCGACCAGGGGAAGACGGTTATAGGGGAAGACGGTTATAGACCAGGGGAAGACGATAGTGACCAGGTTATAGTGACCAGGGGAAGATGGTTATAGTGACCAGGGGAAGATGGTTATAGTGACCAGTGACCAGGGGAAGATGGTTATAGTGACCAGGGGAAGATGGTTATAGTGACCAGGGGAAGACGGATATAGTGACCAGGGGAAGACGGTTATAGTGACCAGGGGAAGATGGTTATAGTGACCAGGGGAAGATGGTTATAGTGACTAGGGGAAGACGGTTATAGTGACCAGGGGAAGACGGTTATAGTGACCAGGGGAAGATGGTTATAGTGACCAGGGGAAGACGGTTATAGTGACCAGGGGAAGATGGTTATAGTGACCAGGGGAAGATGGTTATAGTGACCAGGGGAAGATGGTTATAGTGACCAGGGGAAGATGGTTATAGTGACCAGGGGAAGATGGTTATAGTGACCAGGGGAAGATGGTTATAGTGACCAGGGGAAGATGGTTATAGTGACCAGGGGAAGATGGTTATAGTGACCAGGGGAAGATGGTTATAGTGACCAGGGGAAGACGGTTATAGTGACCAGGGGAAGATGGTTATAGTGACCAGGGGAAGATGGTTATAGTGACCAGGGGAAGATGGTTATAGTGACCAGGGGAAGATGGTTATAGTGACCAGGGGAAGATGGTTATAGTGACCAGGGGAAGACCAGGTTATAGTGACCAGGGGAAGATGGTTATAGTGACCAGGGGAAGATGGTTATAGTGACCAGGGGAAGATGGTTATAGTGACCAGGGGAAGATGGTTATAGTGACCAGGGGAAGATGGTTATAGTGACCAGGGGAAGATGGTTATAGTGACCAGGGGAAGATGGTTATAGTGACCAGGGGAAGATGGTTATAGTGACCAGGGGAAGACGGTTATAGTGACCAGGGGAAGACGGTTATAGTGACCAGGGGAAGATTGTTATAGTGACCAGGGGAAGATGGTTATAGTGACCAGGGGAAGACGGATATAGTGACCAGGGGAAGACGGTTATAGTGACCAGGGGAAGATGGTTATAGCGACCAGGGGAAGACGGTTATAGTGACCAGGGGAAGACGGTTATAGTGACCAGGGGAAGACGGTTATAGTGACCAGGGGAAGATGGTTATAGTGACCAGGGGAAGATGGTTATAGTGACCAGGGGAAGATGGTTATAGTGACCAGGGGAAGATGGTTATAGTGACCAGGGGAAGATGGTTATAGTGACCAGGGGAAGATGGTTATAGTGACCAGGGGAAGACGGTTATAGTGACCAGGGGAAGACGGTTATAGTGACCAGGGGACGGTTATAGACCAGGGGAAAATGGTTATAGCGACCAGGGGAAGATTATAGTGACCAGGGGAAGATGGTTATAGTGACCAGGGGAAGAAGACCAGGGGAAGATGGTTATAGTGACCAGGGGAAGACGGTTATAGTGACCAGGGGAAGACGGTTATAGTGACCAGGGGAAGATGGTTATAGTGATAGTGACCAGGGGAAGATGGTTATAGTGACCAGGGGAAGATGGTTATAGTGACCAGGGGAAGTTGGTTATAGTGACCAGGGGAAGACGGTTATAGTGACCAGGTTATAGTGACCAGGGGAAGATGGTTATAGTGACCAGGGGAAGACGGGGAAGACGGTTAGAGTGACCAGGGGAAGATGGTTATAGTGACCAGGGGAAGACGGTTATAGTGACCAGGGGAAGACGGTTATAGTGACCAGGGGAAGACGGTTATAGTGACCAGGGAAAGACTGTTATAGTGACCAGGGGAAGACGGTTATAGTGACCAGGGGAAGATGGTTATAGTGACCAGGGGAAGATGGTTATAGTGACCAGGGGAAGACGGTTATAGTGACCAGGGGAAGATGGTTATAGTGACCAGGGGAAGACGGTTATAGTGACCAGGGGAAGACGGTTATAGTGACCAGGGGAAGATGGTTATAGTGACCAGGGGAAGACGGTTATAGTGACCAGGGGAAGATGGTTATAGTGACCAGGGGAAGACGGTTATAGTGACCAGGGGAAGACGGTTATAGTGACCAGGGGAAGATGGTTATAGTGACCAGGGGAAGATGGTTATAGTGACCAGGGGAAGACGGTTATAGTGACCAGGGGAAGACGGTTATAGTGACCAGGGGAAGATGGTTATAGTGACCAGGGGAAGAAGGTTATAGTGACCAGGGGAAGATGGTTATAGTGACCAGGGGAAGATGGTTATAGTGACCAGGGGAAGACGGTTATAGTGACCAGGGGAAGACGGTTATAGTGACCAGGGGAAGATGGTTATAGTGACCAGGAGAAGACGGTTATAGTGACCAGGGGAAGACGGTTATAGTGACCAGGGGAAGACGGTTATAGCGACCAGGGGAAGACGGTTATAGCGACCAGGGGAAGACGGTTATAGTGACCAGGGGAAGATGGTTATAGCGACCAGGGGAAGACGGTTATAGCGACCAGGGAAAGACGGTTATAGCGACCAGGGGAAGACGGCTATAGCGACCAGGGGAAGACGGATATAGTGACCAGGGGAAGATGGTTATAGCGACCAGGGGAAGACGGTTATAGCGACCAGGGAAAGACGGTTATAGCGACCAGGGGAAGACGGTTATAGCGACCAGGGG
>NC_091326.1:25932657-26080157 GCF_038502225.1 Cherax quadricarinatus
TCTAAGAGCTGTTACTTACATCAGCCCTTTTAAAAGCATTTTATTTATAACAATGAGACATACAAGTAGGGAACAGGATGAAGTTGGAGTCATCTGTGGGCCAGCAATTATAACGGGCTTGTTTGGTAGCTGGTAGTGGGTGTGAATGATATGTCTTCTTGGAGGAGCTTCTTGCCTTTGTTAAGTGAGTGGTGGGTTACACAGGCTTGTGTGTTTTGTGCCCATAATGGCCCGGGCAGGGGCCGATGACCCTGAGAGGCAGCTAGGAAGCACTGTGTGTGTTGATGCCAGGCCGCTGTGTGGAGGTGAGAGCGAGGCAAAGTCCTGGGCATACTGAAGTGGCTGCCTAGGGTGGCAGCACCAGCATGTGCGATATGAACTAAGCTGGCAGACAGCATGGGCTGTGCTGTGCCGAATAGCAGTACTGGAGGCACAAATGTCTACATCGCAGCTCGGACCACCTACCGCACGTCATCCCGACGCGACAATACTGGAGTAGTAAAAGAAACTTGCCGGTTACTCTCTCTCTCGTAGGAACAGGGCACAGAACACAAAAGAATAAAAACATATATATACATATGGACATGGAAAAAAACTTCCCTACAGGAGGGAAGAAAAAAACATGTGGGGTGTGCTAAACATCAGTGGTCATAGGGCAATGAGCGTCGAGGAAGGGCATCACTGCACGCCTTCCTGCGTCTGGACAGAATGCTGCAACCGCTTGGGCAGGGGAACATCGCTGCGGCTGAGCTGTGGCGTGGCAACAGAATTCACGGTCTCCTCTGGAACAGGTGATAGACATCATAGGAGTCGCTGCAGGGTTTTCACTCAACCTGGGGGCATTTTGACATGCTGGTGCCCTCAGTGAGGCGTCGACAAACTTCGGCAACTGGGCAGGACTTCTGGCAAGTGTCTCAGGGAGGACACTTCTCGACTGGTGCCACTGTCAGCTGGGCTGCATACCTGCCCGGCGAGCGTGGAAGCGAGTTGTGGAAGCAGGTCGTGGCAGAAGACGACTGGGCGAGAGCATCTCAGGAGTCGTCAACATCGTACGCCAGACTGCGAGTGAGAGAGAGCTGGCAGTCAAAGTGACATCTTCTTTGTGCAGGCTGCTCACTGAAAGCTTGTGACACGGGAGGCTGACACAAGGCGCCTGCCGACAGGGCTGGCTGCCAGACCCAATGATATCATCTCTCGACAGTTGGAGTTATAGCATGGGAGGTTAGCCTAAGCGTCCCCAGACTTGTTTCTCTACATATAACTGCACTCTGAAGGTCTGGAGGTGAAGTGAAAGTAAATCTCGAGTGAGAATCATGCCCTTGAGGTACGATTCTGCCCAGAAGAGAACATCTGAGCAGCTGAGCATAAAGTTTTCTGTAACAAGAGGGCTGCGTCACGCTCAGGGAGCTGAGTAATCAGCTGTCAAACACTGGTCAGCATGGGTGACTTAGCACAGTGGTGCTACTCAAGGGAGTCTGACCACAGACCTCACTGGACTCACGGAAAACTTACAAACACAACCGCTGTACATACGGATACAACATGGCTTAAACTAGCAAAAGATGCTTTTCTGTGCACAAAACTGACACTAAGAACATAATAAAATGTGAGAACACTGACTGGAGAAGAATTAATTAACACACGACATATATCTTCTCTCAATCTTCTGCGACAATACTAGGAAATAAGTTACTAGGAAACACTCGATGTGACATCATGTGATGTCCAGGCGTGATGTCGCGAGGTGACGTCAGCAGCACTGTGACGTCAGCAGACATCTGAAGGTGGACGTCAGGCGAATATCTACGGAGGTGATGTCAGGCAGAGATCTCGAGGTGATGTCAGGCGAACATCGTGACGTCATGAAGTCGGGTAGGCATGCGTGGGTGACGTGAATGTGATGCGGAGGCAGCAGACCACAGCATGAGGCCTGGGACGTCTGGTAACTCACGTGGCTTTGGGAGTCTCCGTTGACCATCGCCCTACCACCCGTGACGTCGTGATCCCATGTAGGCCTTCCAGTGGACCTCATAAGGAACACTTCGGATACACAAGCACTGGCAATGAATTCATGCAAAAACGAGCAGAAAACACAGCAGAGGAGTGGGCAGTGGTGTGTGGTGCAGTGTGGTGGCGGAGCGTGCGTGAGTGTATGGCAGGGGAGGCGGGACATCTGGCCATTCCTCCTCCTCCTGACAAACACGTGAAGCTCACACTGGATGCAGAAATCACCACAAAACTCACCTCTGGCTTGCTGAAACAGCTGTGCTAAGCTGAACAACAAGCAACAACGCCATGAAGAAGTGACGCTTCCAGAACCACGTGACTTGGACGGTCAGTAGGGCAGCTGCATGGCGTGGGGGAGGTCCACCTGGGGACGCCACTCACAATTCTCGAAAAGACTTTCGACAAATTTCGGCTGGATCCTGCTTCAGTACCTGTGTCTGGATGCTCAAAAGTGCAGACACGACATCAAGGATAACTTGTTGAGAAGACTGATGCTTCTTGTGTAGGGTGATGAAGTGAAGATGACTTCCATACCTCCTTCCCTCCCCTCCTCTCCAGGCACTCAACCTGGCTGCGAGCACACGCTGGTGCCGATTATAGCAGGACTTGTTTGGTAGCTGGTAGCGGGTGTAGAATGTGCTATGCTTCTTCGGAGGGCTTCTTACTTTATTGTTAAGTAGTGGTGGGATTACACAGGCTTGTGTGTTTGTGCCCATGGCCCGGGCAGGGCCATGCCCCTGAAGAGAAGGCTGGGAGGCCTTGTGGTTGTTGATGCCAGGCCGCTGTGTGGTGTGAGGCAGAGGCAAGTCTGGGCATACTGAAGTGGGAAGGCCTAGGTGGCAGCACCAGCATAGCGCGAAATATGAACTAAGCTGGCAGACAGCATGGGCTGTCTGTGCAGACAGTACAGGCTGTCTACACAATTTCATTTGATCAACTGACTTTATTTTGTTGATATCATTATGATGTACGAATATGTTCCAGATTCGAGTCATCCTGTGAATAAATGATGTCAGATGTAGCGATGTTCTGGAGAAGGTACAGAGTGAAGTTGTTGCTTGCTGCCCGTCTTGTGGTGTAGAAGCTCACTTCTCGCTATCCTCGGAGAGGAGCCAAGTGTGGTACTTTGACAATATTGGCCTTGTACATAACAGTAAGGCCACCACATCCCTCCTGTGTTGAAGACTCTGCTGAAATGACAGATCTATACAGACTGGGTCCAGGCGAGCGACGAGACGTCTTAGAGCATACTCGATGTGTGAGCGTACTTGCGCCTCGTACAGAATCTCGCAACCTCTACTGTCAAGCAGATGCGAGATACGTCAAAGTGCAATAAGTTTCCTGGCCATCTTTGTCAGTTTTACAACGTGGTTCTTCATGGTCAGTTTGGAGTCGAATTTCACCCCAAGGATATCAACTTCATCCCCTGGTACCAACACTAATTCATACTTACCACTGCTCCGGCATTACCATCATGGTACCTAGAGACCATCATCATTTGTGTTTTCTTTGGAGCAAATGTTACCTGCCATCGTTTACCCCAGGATGATATAGCTGTAAGTTGGTGATTGATGTAGCGTAGAGCAGATGGTATTTCCTCTGTTGGATGAGTAAATGTTAGCGTGCAGTCATCTATATATGCGTGGGATTCTGGGATGAGATGGAGGAGGTCGTTGAAGTAGGCATTCCATAACAATGGCCCAAGCACACTTCCCTGTAGAACACTTGCCTCTTTCCCATTGAGAACTACCCTTAGAAGGTAATCACTGAGGTGACATAATGTCGAGCGTGCAATTCCCAGTGCTTTCAGTTCTGCCAAAAGTCCCTGGTGCCATACTTGGTGGGAAACACCAACAATAACCAGTGCTACCACACAGCTGAGTTTGAATTCATCCCTTGACTGGTGCCATTTAGTGGAGAGGTTTAACAATAGATCAGGTGCAAAGTAACCTTTTCTGAAGCCATATTGACGTTTACAAAGAAGTAACTGGTAGTCGAAGAACTGTCATTTGCAGTGAGATTATTGTCTCAAGGATCTTGCCAGTGATTGACATGAGTGACACTGGTCTGTAGTTACTGATTTTTGCTCTTCTTTTTGTGAACAGGGACTACATTTGTCTCTTTCCATAGAGAAGGCCATTTACACTCTACTGGGCAGTGCTGAAAAATATGAGTTAGAGGTGCTGCTAGCTGGTCTGCACATTTGCTCAGCAATCTTGGGCTCAGCTTGTCTGGCCCCACAACCTTTTCTTGGTCCAGCGATTTAAGAAGATACACATCCTCATGCCTCATTGTCACCCCTGACAGATTTGACATTTAACACAGTTTTTGCAGCTCTCTCTCTCTCTCTCTCTGAGTAGATCATGACAAAACTCTTACTATAGTTGTACACCATTTTAGAAATAGTCTAATCAGAGTTCTCTCTCTATAAATAAAAAAAATCAAAGAAATTTAGATAGAAATAATTTCAAAATATTCTAGATACAGAACAATAAGAAAATCTGGAGACAGACCATGAAAAATAATTAAAATAAAGACCATTTCAAGACTGAGGTGCTGATAACGTTAACATTATTCTTTCTGTGTCTTATGATCGCCAATAAAACCAGCAATGTGTAACAGCGCTGTCATTCATCCAATTCTCGGTATGACATTCCTTCAATGGTATTTTTAACATTTTTGTTTATGTTAATTATCATATTTTTTAATATAGTTGCTCAATAAGGGGAATAAAAACACTAAGCAAGAACTCTGAACACGACAGAAAGAAGATAAAAGTTGCAGATCAAGAAAAACAATTGTCCAGATATTGGAGATTGGACGCCTACTTAAATTCGGCTCACGCACAGTGAAACCCTCTTTGGACGAAATGAAAATATACGGGTTGCCTGAGCAGCAGCACAGGTGGTGGCAGCTGAGCTCTCAGAAGACCTCATCACCCCAGCCGACTATCATAGATAACTCAAGATGACACAGTAAGCACACATGTGGAATACATAGCAAATCCAAACCTGTTTTGGGCACATTTGGTCTAGTACGTACACTGAGTAAAGTCTTTACCAGCCAGGTCATGAAGATAATTTTGACAATTTCCGAAAGTTGATACAGACAAAAACAAGAGAAAATGATTGTGAAATCAATAGACACTGGCTGGTTGACTTACAGAGAACCAACAGTTATGTTCTGTTCTCACTAATACAACTGATATGGAAATGCAGAAACGATGAAGTTATGACACGAGTGACTTCTTCAGTCCTAAAACAGAAGGTAAATCGCGCAGTATACTGCAACAGGTCAACTGAGCTTACGCAATCTCAAAAAAGTTGGATAAATGTAAATAAGAGATAACCTTGGCAGTTGATCAAGGTCCAAGAACCTTGATGTCTTTTGACGAGGTGTGTACCTACGTATCGGTATCGGCGGGTATCGGATAAATTTGCCGAATCTGCATCGGTTAATAAAACGGCCAATAACGGCCGATATATTTGATGTATTACTATTACATGTGAGTTACTCTTACACCATACACATACACACACACACACACACACACACACACACACACACACACACACACACACACACACACACACACTACATAGCAGGTACACTTCAGTCGGGGGAACACAAAGTGGTCATTGTAGTGATGTATAATCCATCACAGAACTGCAGGAGGCCAAGAGAGGAATATGAAGAGAGCAACAGAGCAATGGTGGACACACTTGCTGAGGTGGCAAGAAGAGCTCACTCCAGCAGAGCAAAGTTGCTGGTTATGGGGGATTTCAACCACAGGGAGATTGACTGGGAAAACCTGGAGCCACATGGGGGTCCCGAAACATGGAGAGCCAGGATGTTGGACGTGGTGCTGGAAAACATCATGCACCAACATGTTAAGGACACTACCAGAGTGAGAGGGGAGGATGAACCAGCAAGATTGGACCTTGTGTTCACCCTGGGCAGCTCAGACATTGAGGACATCAAGTATGAGAGTCCCCTAGGAGCTAGCGACCACGTGGTTCTGTGCTTTGAATACATAGTAGAGCTGCAAGTGGAGAGAATAACAGGAGTAGAATGGGAAAAACCTGACTATAAAAGAGGGGACTACATAGGGTTGAAGAACTTCCTGCGGGAGGTCCAGTGGGACAGAGAACTGGCAGGAAAGCCAGTAAATGAAATGATGGAATATGTAGCAACAAAATGCAAGGAGGCAGTGGAAAGGTTCATTCCCAAGGGCAACAGTAACAACGGGAAGACCAGAACAAGCCCCTGATTCACCCGACGGTGTAAGGAGGCAAAAACAAAGTGCAATAGAGAATGGAAAAAGTACAGAAGGCAGAGAACACACGAAAATAGGGAGATCAGTCGCAGAGCCTGGAATGAGTACGCACAGGTAAGGAGGGAGGCCCAGCGACAGTATGAAAATGACATAGCATCGAGAATCAAGACTGACCCGAAACTGTTGTATAGCCACATCAGGAGGAAGACAACAGTCAAAGACCAGGTGATCAGATTAAGGACAGAAGGTGGAGAACTCACAAGAAATGATCAGGAGGTATGTGAGGAGCTGAACAGGAGATTTAAGGAAGTTTTTACAGTAGAGACAGGAAGGGCTGTGGGAAGACAGAACAGAAGGGAACATCAAGAGGGAATATACCAACAAGTGTTGGATGACATACGAACAACTGAGGCGGAGGTGGAGAAGCTCTTAAGTGACCTTGACACCTCAAAGGCGATGGGACCGGACATCTCCCCATGGGTCCTTAGAGAAGGAGCAGAGATGCTGTGTGTGCCTCTAACCACAATCTTCAACACATCCCTTGAAACTGGGCAACTACCTGAGAAATGGAAGACAGCTAATGTAGTCCCCATATTTAAGAAAGGAAACAGAAACGAGGCACTAAACTACAGACCTGTGTCTCTGACATGTATCGTGTGCAAAGTCATGGAGAAGATTATCAGGAGGAGAGTGGTCGAACACCTGGAAAGGAACAAGATTATAAATGAAAACCAGCATGGGTTCATGGAAGGCAAATCTTGTATCACAAACCTCCTGGAGTTTTATGACAAGGTAACAGAAGACACGAGAGAGAGGGTTGGGTAGATTGCGTTTTCCTAGACTGCAGGAAGGCCTTTGACACAGTTCCCCACAAGAGATTAGTGCAGAAGCTGGAGGATCAGGCACACGTAAAAGGAAGGGCACTGCAATGGATAAGGGAATACCTGACAGGGAGGCAGCAACGAGTCATGGTACGTGAAGAGGTATCACAGTGGGCGCCTGTTACGAGCGGGGTCCCACAGGGGTCAGTTCTAGGACCAGTGCTATTTTTGATATATGTGAACGACATGATGGAAGGAATAGACTCTGAAGTGTCCCTGTTCGCAGATGACGTGAAGTTGATGAGAAGAATTCACTCGATCGAAGACCAGGCAGAACTACAAAGGGATCTGGACAGGCTGCAGACCTGGTCCAGCAATTGGCTCCTGGAGTTCAATCCCACCAAGTGCAAAGTCATGAAGATTGGGGAAGGGCAAAGAAGACCGCAGACGGAGTACAGTCTAGGGGCCAGAGACTACAAACCTCACTCAATGAAAAAGATCTTGGGGTGAGTATAACACCAGGCACATCTCCTGAAGCGCACATCAACCAAATAACTGCTGCAGCATATGGGCGCCTAGCAAACCTCAGAACAGCATTCCGACATCTTAATAAGGAATCGTTCAGGACCCTGTACACCGTGTACGTCAGGCCCATATTGGAGTATGCGGCACCAGTTTGGAACCCACACCTAGCCAAGCACGTAAAGAAACTAGAGAAAGTGCAAAGGTTTGCAACAAGACTAGTCCCAGAGCTAAGAGGTATGTTCTACGAGAAGAGGTTAAGGGAAATCAACCTGACGACACTGGAGGACAGGAGAGATAGGGGGGACATGATAACGACATACAAAATACTGAGAGGAATTGACAAGGTGGACAAAGACAGGATGTCCCAGAGACTGGACACAGTAACAAGGGAACACAGTTGGAAGTTGAAGACACAGATGAATCACAGGGATGTTAGGAAGTATTTCTTCAGCCACAGAGTAGTCAGTAAGTGGAATAGTTTGGGAAGCGATGTAGTGGAGGCAGGTTCCATACATAGCTTTAAGCAGAGGTATGATAAAGCTCACGGTTCAAGGAGAGTGACCTAGAAGCGATAAGTGAAGAGGCGGGGCCAGGAGCTCGGACTCGACCCCCGCAACCTCAACTAGGTGAGTACACACGCACACGCACACACGCACATGCACACGCACACACACACGCACACGTCCCTGTTCGCAGATGACGTGAAGTTGATGAGAAGAATTAAATCGGACGAGGATGAGGCAGGACTGCAAAGAGACCTGGAGAGGCTGGACATGTGGTCCAGTAACTGGCTTCTAGAATTCAATCCAGCCAAATGCAAAGTCATGAGGATTGGGGAGGGGCAAAGAAGACCGCAGACAGAGTATAGGCTAGGTGGACAAAGACTACAGACCTCACTCAGGGAGAAAGACCTTGGGGTGACCATAACACCGAGCACATCACCGGAGGCACACATCAACCAAATAACCGCTGCAGCATACGGGCGCCTGGCAAACCTGAGAATAGCGTTCCGATACCTTAATAAGGAATCGTTCAAGACACTGTACACTGTGTATGTTAGGCCCATACTGGAGTATGCAGCACCAGTCTGGAACCCACACCTGGTCAAGCACGTCAAGAAGTTAGAGAAAGTACAAAGGTTTGCAACAAGGCTAGTCCCAGAGCTCAAGGGAATGTCGTACGAGGAAAGGTTAAGGGAAATCGGACTGACGACACTGGAGGACAGAAGGGTCAGGGGAGACATGATAACGACATACAAGATACTGCGGGGAATAGACAAGGTGGACAGAGATAGGATGTTCCAGAGAGGGGACACAGGGACAAGGGGTCACAACTGGAAGCTGAAGACTCAGACGAGTCACAGGGACGTTAGGAAGTATTTCTTCAGTCATAGAGTTGTCAGCAAGTGGAATAGCCTAGCAAGTGAAGTAGTGGAGGCAGGAACCATACATAGTTTTAAGAAGAGGTATGACAAAGCTCAGGAAGCAGAGAGAGAGAGTATCCAGTAGCGATCAGTGAAGAGGCGGGGCCAGGAGCTGAGTCTCGACCCCTGCAACCACAATTAGGTGAGTACAATTAGGTGAGTACACGCACACACACATACACACACACATACACACACACACACACACACACACACATACACACACACACACACACTCACACATACACACACACACACACACACACACACACACACACACACACACACACACACACACCTACACACACACACATACACACACACGCACACGCACACACACACACTGGAGTATGCAGCACCTGTTTGGAACCCGCACTTGATAAAGCACGTCAAGAAACTAGAGAAAGTACAAAGGTTTGCGACAAGGTTAGTTCCAGAGCTAAGGGGAATGTCCTATGAAGAAAGATTAAGGGAAATCGGCCTGACGACACTGGAGGACAGGAGGGTCAGGGAAGACATGATAACGACATATAAAATTCTGCGTGGAATAGACAAGGTGGACAAAGACAGGATGTTCCAGGGAGGGGACACAGAAACAAGAGGCCACAATTGGAAGTTGGAGACACAAATGAGTCAGAGAGATATTAGGAAGCATTTCTTCAGTCATAGAGTTGTCAGGCAATGGAATAGCCTAGAAAATGACGTAGTGGAGGCAGTAACCATACACAGTTTTAAGACGAGGTTTGATAAAGCTCATGGAGCGGGGAGAGAGAGGACCCAGTAGCAACCGGTGAAGAGGCGGGGCCAGGAGCTAAGACTCGACCCCTGCAACCACAAATAGGTGAGTACAAATAGGTGAGTACACGCACACGCACACGCACACGCACACACATCTTGGGGTGAGTATAACACCAGGCACATCTCCTGAAGCGCACATCAACCAAATAACTGCTGCAGCATATGGGCGCCTAGCAAACCTCAGAACAGCATTCCGACATCTTAATAAGGAATCGTTCAGGACCCTGTACACCGTGTACGTTAGGCCCATATTGGAGTATGCGGCACCAGTTTGGAACCCACACGTAGCCAAAGCATGTCAAGAAACTAGAGAAAGTACAAAGGTTTGCAACAAGGCTAGTCCCAGAGCTAAGAGGTATGTCCTACGAGGAGAGGTTAAGGGAAATCAACCTGACGACACTGGAGGACAGGAGAGATAGGGGGGACATGATAACGACATACAAAATACTGAGAAGAATTGACAAGGTGGACAAAGACAGGATGTTCCACAGTTGGAAGCTGAAGACACAGATGAATCACAGTGATGTTAGGAAGTATTTCTTCAGCCACAGAGTAGTCAGGAAGTGGAATAATTTGGGAAGCGATGTAGTGGAGGCAGGATCCATACATAGCTTTAAGCAGAGGTACGATAAAGCTCATGGTTTAGGGAGGGTGACCTAGTAGCGACCAGTGAAGAGGCGGGGCCAGGAGCTTGGACTCGACCCCTGCAACCTCAACTAGGTGAGTAGGTGAGTACACACACACACACGCACACACACACGCACACGCACACGCACGCACACACACATACACACACACACACACACACACACACACACACAACACGCACACACACACACACACACGCACACACACACACACACACACACACGCACACACACACACACGCACACACACACACACACACACACACACGCACGCACGCACACACACACACACACACACACACACACACGGGGCCAGGAGCTGAGTCTCGACCCCTGCAATCACAATTAGGTGAATACACACAGTAGGAGAGTGGTGGAGCACCTGGAGAGGAACAATATTATAAACGACAGCCAGCACGGATTCATGGAAGGCAAGTCCTGTGTCACAAACCTACTAGAGTTTTACGACAAGGTAACTGAAGTAAGAAATGAGAGGGAGGGGTGGGTTGATTGCATTTTCTTGGACTGCAAGAAGGGCTTCGACACAGTTCCTCACAAGAGATTAGTACAGAAGCTGGAGGATCAGGCACATATAACAGGAAGGGCACTGCAATGGGTCACAGAATACCTAACAGGGAGGCAACAGCGAGTCATGGTCCGTGATGAGGTATCACAGTGGGCGCCTGTGACGAGCGGGGTCCTACAGGGGTCAGTCCTAGGACCAGTGCTATTCTTGGTATATGTGAAAGACATGACGGAAGGGATAGATTCAGAAAGTCCCTCTTTGCAGATGATGTGAAGTTAATGAGGAGAATTATATCAGATGCGGACCAGACAGGTCTGCAAAAAGACATGGACAGGCTGGATGTGTGGTCCAGCAACTGGCTCCTAGAATTTATCCCCACCAAATGCAAAGTCATGAAGATCGGAGAAGGGCAAAGAAGACCACAGACAGAGTATAGGCTAGGAGGCCAAAGACTGCAAACTTCACTCAAGGAGAAAGATCTAGGAGTGAGGAGCCGAGTGTCAACCCCTGCAACCACAATTAGGTGAGTACAGGAGAACCCTAACTTCAAAAAAGGGGACTACACACTTATGAGGCAATTCTTGCATGAGGCGCAGTGGGTAAGAGAATCAGAGGGGAAGACAGTAAACGAAATAATAGAACATGTGACTGGGAAGTGCAGGGAGGCAGAGGAGAAGTTCGTACCAAGAGGCAACAGAAACAATGGGAAGACGAGAATGCGTCAATGGTTTACCCGTAGGTGTGAAGAGGCCAAAGCCAAGTCAGAAGTAAAGCCACGTCAGGAGAAAAAGAACAATCAAAGATCGGGTAATCAGGGGAGCTCACAGGGAGCGGCCAGGAAATGTGAGGAACTCAGCTCAAGATTCAGGAAGGTATTCACAGTGGAGACAGAGAGGCTTCCATAAATCCGAGGCAGTAGGGTGCACCACCAAGTGCTGGACACACTGCTCACAACAGAGGAGGTGATCTAGATAACTTGGAGGCAGTGGGCTAAGATAACATCTCTCTATGGGACTTGAGAGAGGGAGCAGATGCACTCTGTGTACCACTAACAACAATCATCAAAAAATCAATTGAAACAGGGCAACTGACTGAGGTGTGGAAGACAGGAAATGTAGTCCTAATTATTAAGAAAGGAGACAGACAGGCAGCATTAAACTACTGACTTGTGTCGCTGACATGTATAGTATGTAAAGTTATTGATAAGATTATCAAAAGAGTGGCAGAGCACCTAGAGAGGAACGGGCTCATACATGACAACAGCACGGCTTCGGGGAAGCAAAATCCTGCATCAAAAATCTACTAGAGTTCTACGATAGGGTAACAGAAGTAAGACAGGAGAGAGAGAGAGAGGGATGGGTAAACTGCATCTTCTTGGACTGTAAAAAGGCTTTCGATATAGTACCACAAAAATAACTGGTTGAAAAGCTTGAGGAGCAGGCAGGAAAAGGAGGGAAAATACGGCAATGGATCAGGAAATACCTGACAGGAAGGCAACAACAAGTGTTGATACGTGACGAATTGTCAGAGTGGGTGCCTGTGTTGAATGGGGGTCCAAAAGGGTCAGTCCTAGGTCCGGTGCTGTTTCTGGTATATGTGAATGACATGACAGAAGAGATCGATTCAGATGTGTCCCTGCTCACAAACGATGTGAAGCTAATGAGGAGAATAGAAGTGGACAAAGATCAGGTAAGCCTACAAGGAGATTCGGACAGGCTGCAAGCCTTGTCTGACAAATGGCTCCCTGAGTTTAACATCAGCAAGTGCAAAGTCATGATGTTTGGGGAAGGACAGAGAAGTCTGCACACAGAGCACAGCCTAAGAAGTCAAAGGCTGCAATACTCAGTGAAAAGGATCTTGGGGTGAGCAACATACCTAGCACATTTGAGGCAAACTTACAAATAGTGTTTAGACATCTAAGTAAGGAGTCATTCGAGACAAAGTACACCGCGCATGTCAAGCCCATATAGGAGTATGCCACACCAGTATCAAACCCACACCCGGTCAAACGCGTCAAAAAATTTAAAAAAGGTGTAAAGGTTTGCAACAAGACTAGTCCTGAAAATAAGGGGTATGCCCTATGAGGAGACGTTAAATGAAATCTGACGCCATTGAAGGAAAAGAAGGATAGGGAGGACGTGACAGTGACATATAAAGTACTAAGAGGAATTGACAACGTGGATAGGGACAGAATGTTTCAGAAATGGGACACAGCAACAAGGGGTCACAGCTGGAAGCTGGAAACTCACATTAGTCACAGGGATGCCATGAAGAACTTCTTTAGTCATAGAGTTATCCGAAAGTGGAACAATCTTGAGAAAGATGTAGTGGAAGCAGGATCCATACATAGTTTTAAGAAGAGGTATGATAACGCTCATGTAGCAGGGAGAGAGAGGACCTTGTAGCAACCAGTGAAGAGGTGAGGACAGAAGCTATGACTTGACCCCTGCAACCACAAATAGGTGAGTATCAAAGTGAACACATATTACTCTGCTTAACTTTTTTTCCAGTAGTCTTTTTCATGGGTTAGTCCAAAATCACCCAGTGAGCCTAATCAAGATCTGCCCGGATTCATCCAACAACCGGATTGAAACAGATTCGTTGATCACAACGTATCCTCTGACTGGTTTCACTAACTGACGGGGCTCTAAGCGCCCTATCAAACACTCAAACAGTAACTACAACAAATAAGTTACAATACAGATAAACATATCTACTGTTAAGGTGCTTATTAGGAAAAAGATATACAGTGATCCACTAATTGGATTCTTCCAGTTTTGCTGGATTCGGGAGGATTAAAACGAACTTCACTGGATTCGAGCAGATTCAAACGGTTTCATTGGAAATAAAGCCAAATCGGGAGAACTGTTACAAAAAATAAATACATCGGGGAATTATAGACTAGCTAGCTAGAAGAGTTGTATAGTATTGTAAGATGAACACCACCATGAAGATCTGTGTAGTCTGCAGAAAGGGTAAGGGACGAAGACAGGTCTGGAGTGCTTGCCATCTGTGTGGTCAGTGATCCCATAGTATATGCAGGGATTTTAAACTAGTGACCACACTTGACATAAACTTAGAGAGATGTTTTTGGGTCTGCCCAAACAAGGTACACCTGTATGAGGAAATGACATCTATATTAAAAGACAAGAACACCAATAAAACATCCTTCTTGAAAGACATGTCAGCCTAGTATGACAACTGAGAAAAAAAGATGGATGGTAGGGATGGGGCTGTCTTGGACAGTGCTCCTGAGGGTGCTAGTGCTATCCTGGAGGACAGTGCTTAGGGTGCTAGTGTTGTCCTGGAGGAAAGTGCTCCAGAGGGTCCTAGTGATGTCTTAGAAGATCGTGCTCGTGGGGGTACTAGTGTTGTCCTAGAGGACACTGAAGACAACTTTATTCAGTCCACAGAGGTTCAAAATAGATACTGCTGGAGATGGATCAAAATGGGATGATGCCTTAGGAAATAATGTCGACTCACTACCAGCAAAACCTGGTGGAAGCACTGATGTCCTTATAGGGGTAAAAGATATTGAGGAAACAGGAAAAATAAATGCACCAGCAGTGAACGCAGCTACAATAAATCATAGCAAACAGAAATACAATCTATGTAAATACTATGCCTTGGGTATCTGCAGGCACGGTATATCTGGTAAAACAGGTGGGACATGCACCTTTGACCATCCCAAAAAATGCCACACTCACATGACAACAAGAGAGTGCACCTTCCCTTCTTGCAACTTATTTCACCCAGGAATGTGTCACTCATCAATCCATGAAAGAAAATGCTACAATGCATACTGCCAGGCACACCATCTAAAGGGGACTAGAAGACACAGACCAGCCAGATTATGGGAAACTAAAGAGAGGAGCCACAACCTCTCAAAGGACAGAGGCTTTTTAGGGCCAGAATGGAAAAAAGACTGGCAAGAAATGACAATAATCCTACACCACCTGAAAACACTTCTGGAGCAGAGGACAGACATTGGCCTTTACCCCTGAACATCAGATATCAGAGCCAGCAAATAAAACCCCCTAAATTATACCAATACGACATTTATCTTTGCAAACACACAGGGTCTAAAGCAATCAAAAAACAACAAAATTCCTTACATCAAGGGACTGCTCACAGAGTCAAATGCAATGTTTGCAGCATTCACAGAGACCCACATAACGGATCATTATGACAAAATATGGATCCCAGGTTATAACCTATTCCGATGCGACAGACTAAAAAGGCAACAATGGGGGGTTGGTGTGGAGGCTTACTCAGCCCTGTAACAACTTCAGTCAGTATTACTCAGGCTGGCTCCTCCTCAGGAAAATTAGTGAATAGAAAAAGAAATAATAACAGACAAACAAACACTTTATTATATAGAAAATATAAAATGTAAAACACTTAAATATGAAATATTAATCCTACATTAAAGAAAATGAAAAATGAAAAATATAAATGATAACTGAATTCAACGCTAATTTAAATGTATATAAAACGTGGGTGTCTGGTGTTGGTGACACTGTTGTTGAAATCGTAGCCGTTGCTGATGATGGGGGGGGGGGGGGTCGCAGGTGTTGGTGACCACCACTGGCTAGATCTTCACAGATTATTGCCGTGAGTATAATATCCCGATGACAGGAAAGCAGGTTCTTTACCGCTGCAATGATGTGGGGTTATGTCCTGCAATTTCATACAGGTGCACAGGTACTTCAATACAAAATGGAGAAGTCTCTGGACGTTAGTCCTTCTCCTGTTCTGCTCGTTGATTGCCAGGTGACCCTCTCTGACATCCAAGCTGGAAAGATAGACAGGTTACCCACTGCTTAAATAATCACTCTCCATGGTAGTGTACAATATTCAAAAGACGTGGTGATTATTACAACAGTCAACCCAGAGCAAGACTGAAAGGACTAAGTTTATTATTGGTCAAAAGTGAAGCTTTTAACCAATAAATCCACTAGAATACAAGGCAGGCATGTACTTACAGTAGTGTTGGGAGCTGTGAGTCGAGTGATTTACTGTTTGACCAGAGCCCCACACGTCACCTTTCGAGGGGGGGGGGCGAGGGAGGGGAAGGGATAGCGGGAGCTAGACTGACCCTAGGTTAACAAGCAGCCGGCAATCAAACTATCGCTTTAGGGGTGGGGGAGAAAAGGTGGGAAAAACGGGAGCGTGACTTGCCCTACCTTAACTAGTAGCCAGCAATGAAACTATCACTTTCGGGGAGGGGGAAGAAAGGCGGGAGCGTGACTTACCCTACATTAACTAGTAGCCGGTAATGAAACTATTGTTACTATATTGCTACTCCTATCTATTGAACTTTTCCCTCACACTCCCCCATACCAAGACTTATAGTCAAGGAGTATAAGAAGAATAGACGAGGAAAAAGTTCTAACATGTGGAAGTCGCGTAAGGCAACAAATCTTCTACTGACTGTCACGACTTAACCAGTCAGAGAAATAATTGGATGAACCATTGATATACACAATATGGAACTTAAAAGCCTGGAGTGCCAATGTCCACCTCAAGAGGCGACTGTTGGTTCCCTTAAAAGTTTCTAGGTATATCAAAGGTTTGTGGTCCGTTTCTAAAATGAATTCTTTTCCCAGCAAATAAAATTTAAGTTTGGAGATACCCCACACAAGGGCTAAACATTCCTTTTCTATTGTGGAGTATCTTGTTTCTGCGGGAAGGAGTTTCCGGCTTAGGAAGCATACAGGGAAGGGAGTACCATCATGGTATTGTAGTAACACCGCACCTAAGCCAGTATTGGAGGCATCAGTTCTCAAACAAAATGTTTTATTAGTATGTAGAATCTTAAGTACAGGGTCTTTCGAGAAGATACTTTTAATCTCATTAAACTTTTCCCGAGCTACGTCGGAAAGTTCAAGAGGTTCCTTCACAGACTTTTTAAGGAAGTCCGATAAGATGCCTGTAAGATCAGCAAGATTTGGGATAAACCGTGCATAAAAATTTACAGAACCAAGAAAGCTTCGCATGAGCTTCTTGGTTCTGGGGAATTTAAATTCTAATAAAGCTTTGATCTTACTGGGGAGAGGCTGCAGAGAGTTATTAGAAAGTATTAGTCCAAGATATCTAATCTTGTTATACCCAAGGAAGCATTTCTTCGGCTTGGCAGTGAGGCCATGTGAGCGTAACCTACGCAAAACTGATGTTAATGTTTGGATATGTTCGCCCCACGTAGATGTCATTACGTAAATGTTATCAAAATAAACTGAAACATTTGGCATATTACCCAAGACCTTTCTCATCAGTCTCACGTAGGTAGCACAGGCAGTTACCAAACCGAAGGGCATAGTTCTATACTGCATCAGTCCTTGGTGTGTAGGAAAAGCGGTGTACTGCTTAGAAGAAGGATCTAACATTACTTGATGATATGCCTGTGCAATATCAATCTCTGAAAAGAAGGAAGCGTCATAAAATTTGTGTAGATCGCTATCTATTAAGGGCATAGGCTCAGCATCCCACCGAGTTATAGCATTAAGGCCTCTGAAGTCAATAGCAAGTCTATATGAATTATCCTCCTTCTTAACCATGACTACTGGTGAACAATATGAGGATACTGAAGGTTCAATGATCTTTAGTTTTAATAATTTGTCTACCTCTCGGTCAAATGCATCCCTAAGGTGAACTGGAACTGGGTATAATTTTCGTTTGATAGGATTGTCCGTCACTAAGTCAATCTTATGGACTACCGTGGAGGTAACACCTGGAATATCAGTAAAGACGTCTGAAAAGTTACTCACACATTGAAGTAGTTCATGTCTCTTATGGTCATCCAAAGATTCATTAATATTAATGTTGGTTGCGTCCGAGTGGTCAAGAGTCACCAAGTCATGTAGTTCTTCATCATAGTCTAAGTTAGAGGTGTCAATTACGCACACTTTACATTCTTCAGTTGTCTTATCAAGTTCGTGTGGAAAAACTAAGTCAAAGTTGTTAAGGCAGTTAACCGAATTTCTTCGGTAATATTTCTTAAGGATGTTGATATGATAAAGCTTAGGTTTCCCCTTGACTTCTATGAGGTAGTCAACTTTCCCACAAATTTTTAATACTTTATATGGACCTTTCCATGCTACTAATAATTTATTTGACTTGATAGGCAAAAGTACAAGAACTTCATCACCTACTTTAAAACTTCTCCTCTGACTTTTGGAATCAAAATAGGTTTTGTACTGGTCCATTGACAAACTTAAGTTTTTCGAAACTATGTCAGAGGTCTCCTCAAGTTTGGATCTAAGGTCAAGGAGAAACTGGTAAGAAGACTGAACCTCAGCATTTACCTCCTCATTAGTCCATAAGTCATGAAGGATGGACAGTGGACCTCTGGCCTGTCTACCATAGAGAAGTTCAAAAGGTGAAAACCCCAAAGAGTCACTGGGAACTTCCCTCATGGCAAACAAAGCACAGGGTAGGTAACGATGCCACTCCTTAGGTTTAAGGGAGCAAAGTTTCCTTAAAATGGACTTGAGAATCGAATGCTGGCGCTCAATCCTCCCATTACAGCTGGGATGATAGGGTGTGGTGAAGAGAGGCTTCACTCCCAGAAGTTGGTATAGATGTTGCATTAAGTCAGATGTAAATTGTGTCCCACGGTCAGACAAAATTTCTCTAGGGATGCCCACTCTGGAGAAGATGGACAAAAGGGCTTCAGCCACCTCTGTAGTAGTTATGGTCTTTAAGGGAACGGCTTCAGGGAAACTCGAAGCATAATCAACTAATGTTAATATATATCTATGTCCCCCAGATGAAAATGGAGATAAAGGACCAACGATGTCAATAGCTACTCTTTCAAACGGTACCGTAAAGATAGGCATTTTGACCATAGGTACTCGCCTGGTACCTCGGGAGGATGACAGTTGGCAAACTTTACACGATCTACAATAGGTAGTGACATCTGAGGACATTTTAGGCCAAAAATAGGTTTCCCTAATTTTATTTAAGGTTTTACGATGCGAGAAATGTCCGGCCACTGGCAGGTCATGAGCCATTTTAAGAACAGTCTCTCTGCATTGACTTGGAACAACTAAGATGGAATAGTCAATCTCATCTGAATTTAATTTGAATACTGACTTGTACAAGATACCTTTTATATATTCAAATTTATATGAAAAGTTTTTCCTTTGGATCACTTGATTTTGTTTAGCGGCATTATGGCAATTCTGAAGAGAAGGGCAATTACGTTGTAAATTGACAAAGGAGTCCTTCGATATATCTAAAGGCTTAAAGTCAGGGAAAATCAAAGGATGGACAGTAGGAGAAGCCTGGGCTTTGGTCTGAGCCCTAGTCAAGACATTTATGGTATCGGAGGTGATATCTTCACTTTCATCTAACAAGTGAACCGGTGATCCTACTTCCTCGCTTTCGAGAGTAGCATCACTGGTTTTTAATCCCACATGAATCTCACGAGACATTGTCTCATCTGAACTTTCGAGGGGCTTCTCTGACTCTACAGGAAGAGGATCTGAAACACTTATGTCCATCTTTGGTGCTGACAGGTCAAGCTCAGAAGGAAGAATGGCACCTTTTACATTACCTATTAGTACGGAGCAAGAAGTGATGGGAGCTAGTACGGCTTCAGACCAACCTGTGAACCATTTAGACCTAATGTAACAACGGATGGTAGGAAAAGTGTCTGTACGGTCCAAGTAGTCTGAAAGTATAGCAGAGGAATGAGTTTCTTTAAGATTAGGGAACAGCTTATCAGAAATGACTATACATGTGCATCCAGTGTCTCGTAAAATGGTAGATACATTAAGTCCATTAACTGTTCCTGAACAGAAGGGTGCTTGGTCATTACAGTCTTTAAAACATCTTCCAACTTTTTGGACCTTCTTAGAAGGACAATCTGGACGTTTATGTCCCTTAACACCACACAAATGACAAACAGGAATAAAAGAAGTCACTTTACTTTCCACTAGAGGCTTTGATTTCTTAAGGTCTGATGAACCCTTGCCCTTAGGGTTCGATCCCTTTAGGTCTTTATAGGAATTGTGAGCCTCAGCATACAGGTCAGCAGCCTCAGCAACTTCCTCAGCTTTAATCAGGTTACGTTCTCTAATGAATGTTCGTATCTGGTGAGGAAGAGCTGTCAGGAACTGGTCAGCAACCATGAAGTCTCGAAGAGATTCATAACTGTGATCAATTCCTGAACTCTCTATCCAAAAGTCGAACAAACGAAAGAGTGTTACCTGTAACTGTTGAAAGTTCTGGCCAGGCTGTAAGGTGGCATACCTGAAATCTTTCCTGTAAGAATTAGTGGTTTTTTGATATGCTTTAAGGATTGCCTTCTTTAGTAGGTTATAATTACATATGATATCCTGCGACAAAGTTGCATAGATATTCAAAGCAGTACCAGAAAATAACATTCCTAACCTGGTAGCCCAGGTGTCAGCAGGCCATTCACAGAGGGTAGCGGTATTTTCAAACCTGATAATGTATGAAGTTATGTCTTCCCCCTCTGTGAAGGGAGGTAAATTAGGTGTTGGAATATGTGCACTGACTGCACGTTGTTCCATTACTCCTTCCTCTAATTGTTGTTGTGTAAAAGTTAACTTTTTATTCTCTAATTCAAGGCGAGATTTTTCGAGCTCGCGATCCTTTTCTCTTTCCTCAAGTTCTCTTAATTTAACCTGTTCCTCACGTATCTTAGCTTGTTCCTCACGTTCCCTAGCTCTTTCCTCACGATCAAGTCTATCACGCTCTTTTTGGTCTTCTCGCTCTCTTTCTAACTGTCTTTCTCAGATTTCTCTCTCAATTCTCTCTCTCTCCTTTTTCTCCTGTCTTTCAAGGTTCTCTTTCTCCTTTTTCTCTTCTCTTTCGATTCTCTCTCTCTCCTTATTCTCTTCTCTTTCTATTCTCTCTCTCTCCTTTTCTTCTTCTCTTTCCCTTTCTGTCTTTCTTCTCTCTCAATTCTCTCTCTTTCAAGTCTTTCCTGGATCTTAGCACTAATGAAAGATTCTAAATTTTTCCCTGTTATTCCTAACTTACTTCCAGCGTTCATCCAAAACTGGTATTCATCCATACTTGCAAGAATAACTTAAACTATCAGGGGAAATGAAACGGGTATTAAAGAAAACGGAGGGTTCAATTCCTGCTCCACTCAAACTGTAAATAAACCAGAGGGCTCGATCCCTGCTTCAATTAAACAATATGTATTAACGAAAACGAAGGGTTCTATGCCGGCTCCGAGCAAACAGTAAGTAGAATGGGGTCCCTTGACCATCCAATCTTCTCACCAACAAATCAAGAGTGTCCTATGACAGTTCCCTTGATAAAATGAAGAGCTCAATGAAACAAGTTGTCACTGGAAAATCTCGGGTCCCTAGAGTCTAATCCTCCAAAGTGTTTCAAGCTTACACACAATTAGGTGGCAGAATTAAATATTATATCCTGCCTGACTTGACTTACAATAAATTGAGACTATAATAATCACCAAATCTTTCAAATACCTGTACTGTAGTCCTACCATAGAGAATGATTACTCATGGCTGGTGGTAACCGTCTGTGGTATGCGGCGTTGAAGTTCCAATGGTAGATTCGAGATGGAGTTGAATCTTGATTCAGTAGAGTTGATCCTGGCAAGGTCGCCACTTGTGAAGGCTTACTCAGCCCTGTAACAACTTCAGTCAGTATTACTCAGGCTGGCTCCTCCTCAGGAAAATTAGTGAATAGAAAAAGAAATAATAACAGACAAACATAAACACTTTATTATATAGAAAATATAAAATGTAAAACACTTAAATATGAAATATTAATCCTACATTAAAGAAAATGAAAAATGAAAAATATAAATGATAACTGAATTCAACGCTAATTTAAATGTATATAAAACGTGGGTGTCTGGTGTTGGTGACACTGTTGTTGAAATCGTAGCCGTTGCTGATGATGGGGGGGAGGGGGTCGCAGGTGTTGGTGACCACCACTGGCTAGATCTTCACAGATTATTGCCGTGAGTATAATATCCCGATGACAGGAAAGCAGGTTCTTTACCGCTGCAGTGATGTGGGGTTATGTCCTGCAATTTCATACAGGTGCACAGGTACTTCAATACAAAATGGAGAAGTCTCTGGACGTTAGTCCTTCTCCTGTTCTGCTCACTGATTGCCAGGTGACCCTCTCTGACATCCAAGCTGGAAAGATAGACAGGTTACCCACTGCTTAAATAATCACTCTCCATGGTAGTGTACAATACTCAAAAGACGTGGTGATTATTACAACAATCAACCCAGAGCAAGACTGAAAGGACTAAGTTTATTATTGGTCAAAAGTGAAGCTTTTAACCAATAAATCCACTAGAATACAAGGCAGGCATGTACTTACAGTAGTGTTGGGAGCTGTGAGTCGAGTGATTTACTGTTTGACCAGAGCCCCACACGTCACCTTTCGAGGGGGGGGTGGAAGAGGGATGGGAAGGGATAGCGGGAGCTAGACTGACCCTAGGTTAAAAAGCAGCCGGCAATCAAACTATCGCTTTAGGGATGGGGGAGAAAAGGCGGGAAAAACGGGAGCGTGACTTGCCCTACCTTAACTAGTAGCCGGCAATGAAACTATCACTTTCGGGGAGGGGGAAGAAAGGCGGGAGCGTGACTTACCCTACATTAACTAGTAGCCGGTAATGAAACTATCGTTACTATATTGCTACTCCTATCTTTTGAACTTTTCCCTCACAGTTGGTCTGTATGTCACAGAGTCGCTCATTTGCACAGAGCTACTAAACACCTCAATTGACGTAGTTGAAGCTTTGGCGGTAAAGATCGAAAACCAAAACCTTGTCATTGTGGTAGTATACAAGCCTCCAGATGCAACTTCCCAGCAATTCCAGGAGCAGCTTGAGAAAATTGACCACTGTCTGGAAAATCTCCCAACTCCTGCCCCAAACATCTTACTACTAGGAGAGTTCAACTTGAGACACCTAAAATGGAGGAGTATAACAATGTTTTAGCAGAGATTACCCAGGGAGGCAGCTCAGATGAAAATTCACACACACACGAATTATGAAATCTATGCAACAAATTCACCTTAAACTAGCAAATAGTAGAGCCTACAAGACAAGAAAACATGCTGAACCTCATCTTCACTAACAATGATGATCTGATACGTAATATAACTGTATCAAAGACTCAGATCACAACATAATAGAGGTACAGACATGTATGCACAGGACTCTGGACCAGCAAAATGTGAGCAGCCATGAAGGTCTCTTCACGAAATTCAATTTCAATAACAAAAATATACAGTGGGATCAAGTAAACCATGTCCTAAATGAAACAAGCTGGGAAGATATCCTAAACAACACGGATCCGAACATTTGCCATGAAAAAATTAACTCTGTGGTTCTTGAGATCTGCTCAAGACACATTCCATTAAGAAAAAGAAAGAGAAGATGTAAACTAGAAAGAGAGAGATGCTCCCTATACAGATGAAGGTGAAGAGTCACAGAGCTGCTGAGTGGGATCAATATATCTGAAATACGAAGGGAGGCACTAGTCAATGAAATTGCAAATATCAAACTTAAGCTGAAGGAATCTTAAAGGAGACAAGAATTACTGGAAGAACGAAAAGAGATAAAGGAAACTAAAAAAATACTTCTCTTATGCCAAATCTAAGGGAAAAACAACATCCAGTATTGGGCCCCTGCTTAGGCAGGATGGGACATACACCGATGACAGCCAAGAAATGAGTGAGACACTAAAGTCCCAATATGACTCAGTGTTCAGCGATCCACTGCCCACTCTAAGGGTCGACAATCCAAATGAATTCTTTATGAATGAAACCCAAAATTTGGTCATCCCAAAACTCTCGAATATTATTCTAACTCCACAAGATTTTGACATGCCCATGCACTCTGCCCCAGGCCCAGACTCGTGGAACTCCATGTTCATCAAGAATTGCAAGAAGCCCCTATCGTGTGCCTTCAGCATTTTATGGAGAAGGAGCATGGACACAGGGAACATCCCACACACACAATTGTGACGAGGTGTGGACGTGTCAGTGGCTCATTACTTTGTAATTTGTTCATGATTGTAACCATGTATAGGAGAGAGGATGATTCATTACCTTTGTAACTTGGCATGATTGTGACCAGATCTACCCGGAGTTCATTACCTTTGTAACTTGTTCACCTATCATAACTTTGGGGTCCAGTCCCTGGACCCATTATGTACCTCTGTAATCTTTTGACTACCGCCCACAGGATGGGTATGGGGTGCATAATAAACATATTAAAATAATTAACACACTAAAAACAACAGATAGCCCCACTCCACAAAGGTGGCAGTAAAGCAAATGCGAAGAACTACAGACCGATAGCACTAACATCCCATATCATAAAAATCTTTGAGAGGGTTCTAAGAAGCAAGATAGCCAACCACCAAGATATTCATCAGTTACACAACCCAGGGCAACACGGGTTTAGAACAGGTCACTCCTGCCTGTCCCAACTACTGGACCACTATGACAAGGTCCTGGATGCTGTAGAGGATAAAATACAGATGTAGTATACACAGACTTTGCAAAAGCTTTCGACAAGTGTGACCATGGTGTAATAGCACACAAAATGCGGGATAAAGAATAACGGGAAAAATTGGTAGATGGATCTACAACTTCCTGACAAATAGAACACAAAGAGTAATAGTAAACAGAGTAAAGTCCCAGGCAGCCATGGTAAAAAGCTCTGTTCCACAAGGCACAGTACTCGCTCCCATTTTATTCCTCATCCTCATCCTCATTTCTGACACAGAGATGTAAGCCATAGCTCTGTGTCTTCCTTTGCAGATGACACCCGGATCACCATGGCAGTGACCTCCATCGAAGACAATGCGAGACTCCAAGTGGACATCAACCAAATCTTCGAATGGGCCACTCAAAACAATATGAAGTTCAACGAGGAGAAATTTCAACTACTCAGGTATGGAAAACTTGAAGAAATTAAAAATGTGTCAGGGTATACCACAAATTCTAACCATATAATAGAACAGAAAAGTAATGTGAAGGACCTGGGAGTGATAATGTCAGAGGGTCTCGCCTTCAAAGACCACAACAATGTATCTACCTCATCCGCTAGGAAAATTATAGGATGGATAATGAGAACCTTCAAAACTAGGGACGCCATGCCCATGATGATTCTCTTCAAATCGCTTGTGCTCTCTAGGCTGGAATACTGCTGTACACTAACGGCCCCCTTCAAGGCTAGCGACACTGCAGACCTGGAGAGTGTACAGTGAACTTTCACGGCACACGTAAGTGCGATAAGGCACCTAAACTACTGGGAACGGTTGAAGGTCCTTGATCTGTATTCCCTCGAACACAGGCGAGAGAGATACATGATAATATACACTTGGAAAGTCCTGGAGGGATTGGTACCAAACCTGCACACGAAAATCACTCCATATGAAAGCAAAGGACTCGGCAGGAGATGCAGCATTCCTCCAATGAAAAGCAGGGGCACCACGAGTACACTGAGAAACAACACAATAAGTGTCCGGGGCCCAAGACTGATCAACTGCCTCCCAGCATACATATGGCCCTCAGACAATCCAATCTGAGGGCCATAAGGTGGTAATTGCAGTAATGTACAACCCACCACAGAACTGCAGGAGGCCAAGAGAAGAATACGACGAGAGCAACAAAGCAATGGTTGACATACTAGCCAAGGTGGTCAGAAGAGCTCACAGGGGAGGAGCAAAGTTACTAGTTATGGGTGATTTCAATCACAAGGAGATTGACTGGGAAAACCTGGAGCCCCATGGGGGTCCCAAAACATGGAGAGCCAAGATGATTGATGTGGTACTGGAAAACCTCATGCATCAACATGTTCGAGACACTACCAGAGAGAGAGGTGAGGTTTATCCAGCAAGACTGGACCTTGTATTCACCTTGATTAGTTCAGTCATCGATGATATCACGTATGAAAGGCCTCTTGGAGCTAGTGATCATGTGGTTCTGTGCTTTGATTACATAGTTGAGCTACAAGTAGAGAGAGCAGCAGGAATAGGACAGGAAAAAACAAACTACAAAAGGGGGACTACACAGGCATGAGGAACTTCTTGCAAGATCTTCAGTGGGAGAGAGAACTGGCAGGAAAACCAGTAAAAGAAATGATGGACTATTTTATTCTTTTTATTAAAAAATTTAAAAAAAAGACACCAAAAGTACGAAATTTGATGGAAAACTTATGAAATTACACTCTCGCGAAGTTAGAGATCTCGGCGATATTTACGCATCGCCGATTTCACCGACTCTTAGCCCTATTTTCGGCCAATTCCATAGTTCCAGTCGACTAAAATCATAACTATTTCGCTAGAACCCCATTTGTTCTATCGATTGAGTACAAGAAACCGCCCATTTACCGACATCAACTACCCAATAAAGTGGTCAGAAATTGACAATTTAGCCAATTTCACACAAATTTCAAAAGATGCCAATTTCAAAATAGAATCCAGAATAAACAATGCAGATATTCCTGAAACTAAAATAACATTTTCTCTGTTCATTAGTCACGTCTCCAGGCCACTCTTACATTATTCTTGCTTCCCATTTTGAATTTTTATCACAAAAAATAGAAGGTTTACTGTTATGCAGACTACTGCATTATTATAATAATTGTATAAATAATGGCAATCCATCCGTGACTGCGTATTAGACTGGCCAGTTGGACACGTATTGGTCAGTGACGTCATTTGTTTACTCTTGAACATCGGCAAAAATCGAACATTTCAGCTACTTTGAGCTCAATTTCAAGGTACTTTTCATCGTGAAACCAATCAAAATCATCTTCATGTCTGTAATATATCTTCCATTCTATCCAATGATACCAAGAAAACAAGAATACAACCATAAATATCATACGAAAATACATCGCAAAGTCGCTGTTTTAAACCAAAAACACGGTCGGAGGTATTTTTCTCATTATGCACTGCGTCCTGCAGGATTTTTTATACTGCACACACTGACTACGCAGATCCATTCTGTAATATGTAGGCCTACCATCTTTCTTCCACCACATTTGAAGGAGCTAGAATTTTGTCGTAGTATTACGGGACCGACACTGACTCTCAATCTATAGTACTATGGGACTGACACTGAAGGGGTTAAGCCTCACTCAGGAGGAAACTTTGCATCCAAACATGGAAGAGCAAAGAGCTTTGTTTAACTGTCAGAGGTTTCCCTCTCTTCTGTTGCAAACACTAGCATAAGCCAGATTGCTAACGAACAAGACCACAATCCCAGCATCTCCCTGCATAGACTCAGGAAAAGCTTGCCAGAATCAACATTAAAGGCTCTCAATAGGGTAGGTAACTTTGTTATTTGAAAAGTATATTGAATATGTATGTCTTTCAGTGTAGGTAGTAGGTTGGCAGATAGCAGCTACCCAGGGAGATATTACCGTCCTGCCAAGTGAGTGTAATTGTAATTATTGTACATGATGGTAGGATTGCTGGTGTCTTTTTTGTCTCAAACATCCAAGATTTCAGGTATGTCTTGCTACTTCTACTTACACTTAGGTCACACTACACATGCATGTACAAGCATATATATACACACCCCTCTGGGTTTTTCTCTATTTTCTTACTAGTTCTTATTCTTGTTTATTTCCTCTTATCTCCATGGGGAAGTGGAATAGAGTTCATTTTCCGTAGGCCAAGTATGTCATAAGGAGCGATTAAAATGCCAGGAGCAAGGAGCTAGTAACCCCTTCTCCTGTATACATTACTAAAGTTAAAAAAAGAAACTTTTGTTTTTCTTTTTGGGTCACCCTACTTTGGTGGAATATGGCTGGTTTGTAGGTGGTAGGTTGGTAGATAGCAGCTGCCCAGAGAGGTACTACCATCCTGCCAAGTGAGTGTAATTATAATTGTTTTACATGATGGTTGCATTGCTGTTGTCTTTTTTGTCTCAAACATGCAAGATTTCATGTACGTCTTGCTACTTCTATTTACACCTAGGTCACACTACACATACATGGGTTTTCTTCTACTTTCTTACTGTTTCTTGTTCTTGTTTATTTCCTTTTATCTCCTGGAGTCTACCTGGAGTTTACCTGGAGAGAGTTCCGGGGGTCAACGCCCCCGCGGCCCGGTCTGTGACCAGGCCTCCTGGTGGATCAGAGCCTGATCAACCAGGCTGTTACTGCTGGCTGCACGCAAACAAACGTACGAGCCACAGCCCGGCTGGTCAGGAACCGACTTTAGGTGCTTGTCCAGTGCCAGATTGAAGACTGCCAGGGGTCTGTTGGTAATCCCCCTTATGTATGCTGGGAGGCAGTTGAACAGTCTCGGGCCCCTGACACATTGTATGGTCTCTTAACGTGCTAGTGACACCCCTGCTTTTCATTGGGGGGATGTTGCATCGTCTGCCAAGTCTTTTGCTTTCATAGTGAGTGATTTTCGTGTGCAAGTTCGATACTAGTCCCTCTAGGATTTTCCAGGTGTATATAATCATGTATCTCTCCCGCCTGCGTTCCAGGTAATACAGGTTCAGGAACCTCAAGCGCTCCCAGTAATTGAGGTGTTTTATCTCTGTTATGCGTGCCATGAAGGTTCTCTGTACATTTTCTAGGTCAGCAATTTCACCTGCCTTGAAAGGTGCTGTTAGTGTGCAGCAATATTCCAGCCTAGATAGAGCAAGTGACCTGAAGAGTGTCATCATGGGCTTGGCCTCCCTAGTTTTGAAGGTTCTCATTATCCATCCTGTCATTTTTCTAGCAGATGCGATTGATACAATGTTATGGTCCTTGAAGGTGAGATCCTCCGACATGATCACTCCCAGGTCTTTGACATTGGTGTTTCGCTCTATTTTGTGGCCAGAATTTGTTTTGTACTCTGATGAAGATTTAATATCCTCGTGTTTACTATATCTGAGTAATTGAAAATTTCTCATCGTTGAACTTCATATTGTTTTCTGCAGCCAACTGAAAGATTTGGTTGATGTCCGCCTGGGGCTTTGCAGTGTCTGCAATGGAAGACACTGTCATGCAGATTCGGGTGTCATCTGCAAAGGAAGACACGGTGCTGTGGCTGACATCCTTGTCTATGTCGGATATGAGAATGAGGAACAAGATGGGAGCGAGTACTGTGCCTTGTGGAACAGAGCTTTTCACCGTAGCTGCCTCGGACTTTACTCTGTTGACGACTACTCTCTGTGTTCTGTTAGTGAGGAAATTATAGATCCATCGACCGACTTTTCCTGTTATTCCTTTAGCACGCATTTTGTGGGCTATTACGCCATGGTCACACTTGTCGAAGGCTTTTGCAAAGTCTGCATATATTGCATCTGCATTCTTTTTGTCTTCTAGTGCATCTAGGACCTTGTCGTAGTGATCCAATAGTTGACACCGACAGGAGCGACCTGTTCTAAACCCATGTTGCCCTGGGTTGTGTAACTGATGGGTTTCTAGATGGGTGGTGATCTTGCTTCTTAGGACCCTTTCAAAGATTTTTATGATATGGGATGCTAGTGCTATCTTTCTGTAGTTCTTTGCTGTTGCTTTACTGCCCCCTTTGTGGAGTGGGGCTATGTCTGTTGTTTTTAGTAACTGTGGGACGACCCCCGTGTCCATGCTCCCTCTCCATAGGATAGAAAAGGCTCGTGATAGGGGCTTCTTGCAGTTCTTGATGAACACGGAGTTCCATGAGTCGGGAAGTGGAACAGAATTCCTCCTCTGTAAGCCATGCATGTCGTAAGAGGTGACTAACATGGTGGGAGGAAGGGGCTAGCAACCCCTTCTCCTGTATACATTACTAAAGTTAAAAAGAGAAACTTTTGTTTTTCTTTTTGGGCCTCCCTGCCTCAGTGGGATACTGCCGGTTTGTTGAAAAATGTCAATCAGTAGGGTCATTTGCCTAGTAAAGTCACTGAAGTAAAAATCTTGGGTAGCAAAAAATATAGGTTGGTTAACTACATGAGTGAGAGGTGCTGGATTCTAGTATGACCTGCATGACAAGAGTTAGTAGGGTTAACGAAGCTTATTCCTTGGGTAGCCTTGAGAATGGGCAGGAAGTATATTTTGTTATGAGGTTTGGGTTTGAAATGTATTGCCAGTGGGCTTGCTGCAGTGTTCATCCATCCTTATGTTCAGTGCTCTGTCAATAAAAATACAGAGTGGGGCCCCACTTATATGGCACGAGAATTAACAACTGGGCGTCTACACTGCAAACTGAATTGTTTGCAATCCTAATGGCGCTAAAGCTAACCTATGACACTGAGCTTGACTCTATCATCATTACTGATTCTATGTCATCATTGAAGGCTCTTGGCTCATATAATGACTCCAACAACATGCTCATTGGGGAAGCCAGGTATAGATACTCAAAAATTAGGGAAAAAGGAATTAATGTACAATTGCTATGGATCCCATCACACATTGGATTACTCCTTCATGATAAAGTTGATATGTTAGCCAAGAAGAGTATCGAGAAGGAGAATGTAGAATATAACTTTGGTATAACTGTGTCTAGCATTAGGAATAATATTAGGAGAGAAGTAAATAATGAAAATGATTGTTATAGGAATGCAGTTAGAAGCCTGAGTAGATCTATAACCCACTATGATAACATGAACGTAGATAAGTATGTTTATGGAGCAACTTGCAATGTGAACAGACTGACTGATGTTGTAGTGGCCAGGCTTAGGCTTGGTTATAAGTACTTCTGGCAGTTTGGGAGACATACAGATGATGATCAAACTAAATGTAAATTATGTGATCAGGCATATGGTCATTCTCTTGAACACTATGTGCTTAATTGTCCACTTATTGAGGAATACAGAGACAGACAGTATAATAACCTATGTGACATGTCAAGATATCTTATTAATGAAAATAAGATACCAGATATACTAAGCAAATTTCCTAAATTTGCTTGTAACAGATAAGTGAACTATAGATATGTAGATATAAATCCATATGTATTCTTGTTAACCCTTTGGGGCCTAGTTCCTAGGCCTTTTGTGTATCCATATGCTCTCGCGCTACCGTCCACAGGATGGATATGGGGTGCACAATAAACTAGCCACTTCGGTGGCAAAATCAATCTATGGCACGTTAGGTTCCAGGCTACTGCCAGAACGCGGACTTCGCTGGAAAGCAGAACGCCATTTTTTCCACATACAAATGCATATAAATGCCAGACAACAAATTTACACTAATTTATATTAAGTTAGTAATATAACTAAGCATTACCAAACACAATAAACAGTAAATTACATGCACAGTAGTACATTCATTACTTTAAAATATTTGTAGTCTTAATGTAGGGTGAGAGGTGAGTAGTACTTATTTGTAGGAAGTCAGGTGTAGGTAACCCTGGCTCCCCATCCCAAACTTAATATACAATAGACCATCATTTAGCACGAGTTTATTTGGCACGATTTGGGTATAGCATGATTGAAGAATTGTGGCATAATTTTATGTAACACGTCGTATGATGAATTTAAGAAGAAAAAAAAACTACCCTTTTCCTCAAGTTGCTGTCTTGTTGTGGTTCAGCTGGAGAGACCTCCCGCCATCCCCAGACCCCTCCCCCCGACACCACCCCACAATCAAAGCATTCGTATTTCATATGTGTCCAGTCCAACTTCTCTGCTACAAGCTTGTGATTGTGAATTGTGTTTTGATCTTTTAATTGCTATATCTTGTATCTGCCAACCTGTTGCGAAATGGTTTACCAGCTAAGGTTAAAGATTAAATATAGGGAGTACTTAGCTGATAAGACAGCTATCATCCACACAGCCACCCCTGCAGATGAGGCCTTGAAAAGCTGTCGAAGTCACTTCTCAACGGGCTGTAAAAGATTATATTATGTATGATTATAAATTACCCCTAGGGGTGTTAAATCAGCACATTTCATTCACTGATGGCTGATGGCACTTACTTGTGTGAACTCAAAGGTCTACTTATCACCGGGGTTTATGATAAGTGACTAATTCATAACTTAGACTCAACTGTGCAGTCAATAGTAGTACATCACAAGTTAGAACACTTGCCTGGGAATATGTATCTGACCCGTAGTTACACCCGGATGTCCGATGAGTTGATTGAAGAATAGTGTTCTTTGAAGAATGTCGCACTACACTCTGTTGGATCGCAACACTCATTGTTAAACTGTTCATCAATAACTGTTCACACCATATCACTAAAGAAGCTGATCACACTTCTCTGTAAGTGTTTATCGTGTTTTGTGAGACACTTTGTTCACACTAACACACGGATCAGTGTCCTTTGTTGGTTATCCTGGCGCCAGTGTGACTCCCAGTAGGGTGAAAAGTAATCTGACCTCACAGCGTCCTACGCCGTTGCAATGCCCCTCGAACATAAAGGAAAAGTTGACCTAGTACTTTTGCTTCCTTGCCACTTCCTCCATGAAGCAAAGCAGAATATTTGATTCTTGCTGTCTTAAGCATAGACAACAATGGGCTGATACCCAACTCCTGGAGAAAATTTCTCTACACAAGCAATCATGTCACCCAGTAAGCATATCAGTGTACGATATTTAAAGCAGCCCAGAGAGATAAAATACACATACGGTACACTCATTATTTACCTTAAAATATGTGTAGTCTTAATGTAGGATGAGAGGTGAGTAGTATTTATTTGTAGGAAGTCAGGTGTAGGTAACTTGTAGATGTAGCCTGCCTTGCCTACATAGCTATACATGTACAATATTTAATGCAGCCCAGAGCCATATTATTACCATAGACATGCAGTTGGAACCTTGGTTTTTAGTTTGCCTTGGTTTTTGTTGAATTCGGTTTTCGATTACTTTTTTCGTCAAAATTTTGTCCCAGTTTTCGTTCATCACCTTGATTTTCGTCAAGCTGGCAATGGTCTGCTGAGCCAAACGTGTCTGCCCGCGCCCACACAAAGCATCCCACACGTTCTCATTGGTAGAGGATGGTAGTGATGGTAGTAGAGGGTGTGGTAGTGATGGTGGTAGAGGGTGGTAGTGATGGTAGTAAAGGGTGGTAGTGATGGTAGTAGAGGGTGGTAGTGATGGTGGTAGAGGGTGGTAGTGATGGTAGTAAAGGGTGGTAGTGATGGTAGTAGAGGGTGGTAGTGATGGTGGTAGAGGGTGGTAGTGATGGTAGTACAGGGTGGTAGTGATGGTAGTAGAGGGTGGTAGTGATGGTGGTAGAGGGTGGTAGTGATGGGGGTAGAGCATGGTAGTGGTTGTGATGGTGGTAGAGGGTGGTAGTGATGGGGGTAGAGCATGGTAGTGGTTGTGATGGTGGTAGAGGGTGGTAGTGATGGTGGTGGAGATAACCTTTCCCTCTCCCCTCCTCGCCATCTTCCATATACCAACGAGTCTTCAATAAAGGTAAAAGTAATGTTAAATGTTCATTTATCCATTTCATTAGTCCTTTATATTTATTTCTCATTGTTTTCTGTGTAAAACTATAGTTATTCTCTATAAAATGCATTTTTTGTTAATACTTTTGGAGGTCTGGAACAGATTAATTGGATTTACGTTATTTCTTATGGGAAATATTGCTTCAGTTTTTCGTTAAATTCGGTTTTCATTGGACTTTCTGGAACAAATTAATGAAAAAGACTGAGGTTCCACTGAACCTTTTTTACTGAGATTAGTCGTTGCTAACAACTACCTTTAGATGCCATCATAAACGAAGGGAGAAGTAATTGTAATGAAGCAAATCAGCCCTTCATTCATTACTTATGTGATAAATATTCGTTGTGAAAAATTTCATGACTGTCCTCCCTGGAACGCAGGCGGGAGATAATAATAATAATAATAATAATAATAATATCTTTATTTTACTACAAGTACATGTACAGGGTATACAGTCCTAGCTGATTACAATGACATATTACTATATAGAAAGTCCCTTGTTATGCTCCGGAGGCATTTCGGGCAAATTAGGTCAGTGTCCCAGGATGCGACCCACACCAGTCGACTAACACCCAGGTACCCATTTTACTGATGGGGAACATAGACAACAGGTGGAAAGAAACACGTCCAATGTTTCTACTCTGGCTGGGAATCGAACCCAGACCCTCGCCGTGTGAAGCGAGAGCGTTAACCACCAGGCCACCAGAGTCCCTACATGATTATATACACCTGGAAAATCCTAGAGGGACTAGTACCGAACTTGCACACGAAAATCACTCACTACGAAAGCAAAAGACTTGGCAGACGATGCAACATCCCCCCAATGAAAAGCAGGGGTGTCACTAGCACGTTAAGAGACCATACAATAAGTGTCAGGGGCCCGAGACTGTTAAACTGCCTCCCAGCATACATAAGGGGGTTTACCAACAGACCCCTGGCAGTCTTCAAGCTGGCACTGGACAAGCACCTAAAGTCGGTTCCTGACCAGCCGGGCTGTGGCTCGTACGTTTGTTTGCGTGCAGCCAGCAGTAACAGCCTGGTTGATCAGGCTCTGATCCACCAGGAGGCCTGGTCACAGAACGGGCTGCGGGGGCGTTGACCCCCGGAACTCTCTCCAGGTAAACTCCAGGTAAACTGTGTATTCATTGTCTATATCCTTATCTATTGTAGGTAGTAGGTTGGTAGACAGCAACCGTTCAGGGAGGTACTACTGTCCTACCAAGTGAGTGTATAAAGGAAGTCTGTATTTGTTTTACATGATGGTAGGATTGCTGGTGTCTTTCTTCTGTCTCATAAACATGCAAGATTTCAGGTACATCTTGCTACTTCTACTTACAGTTAGGTCACACTACACATACATGTACACATTTCTTGTATACACACTCATCTGAGTTTTCTTCGATTTTATCTTAATAGTTCTTGTTCTTATTGCATTTCCTTTCATATCCATGGGAAAGTGAAATAAGAATCTTTCCTCTGTAAGACATGCATGTTGTAAAAGTTAACTAAAATGCCGGGAACACTGGGCTAGTAACCCCTTTTTCCGTACAGCATACTAAAAAGAAAAAGAATAGAACCGTCAAAGTGGGATGCTTGAATGTGCATGGATGGTGTGTGAATGATAAGAAAGAGATGATTGTTATGTATAAGAAGAAGCTGGATGTCCTGGCTTTAAGTGAAACAAAGCTGAAAGGAGTGGGAGAGTTTCAGTGGGGAGAAATAAATGGGATTAGGTCAGGGGTCTCAAATAGAGTTAGAGCTAAAGAAGGAGTAGCAATAATGTTAAAGGATAAGTTATGGCAGGTAAAGAGGGAATATAAATGTATAAATTCAAGGATTATGTGGAGTAAAATAAGGGTTGGATGTGAAAAGTGGGTTATAGTAAGCATTTATGCACATGGAGAAGAGAGAACTGTAGAGGAGAGAGAGAGAGGTTTGGGGAAATGTTAAGTGAGTACGTCACCAAACCCAATGTGGGGACTGCTGAGCCGGCCTTAGAAGCAGTATTCACCAGACCAACTTATGGTGTATATCAACTGGTCTTAGAGGCAGTAGACAGTACTTACCAGACCACCTTACGGTGTACATCTACTGCCCTTAGAGAGTATTTACAAGACTACCTCAAGGACTACAATTGTAGGTGACGTCTACGGACTCACCACCGACTCTAGTCAACTGCGGGCCAAGTCATGCTGACGCTGTTGTAGTGTGGCACTGAATGAAGATAGGGTCGGAGTGTGACACTGAAAAAGGCTGGGACTGTAGTGTGACACTGAAGGAAGTATGGCAGAGTGTAACACTGAAGTAAGATAATAGGATCGTAGTGGAACACTGAGAGACGAGGGTGTCGTGTGACACTGAAGGAGATAGGATCGTAGTGTGACACTGACGAAGTGTCATGTGACAGATTGCTGGCCTCTGAGAAGAAAGACGTTATGCGGGTGGTAGCCGAGTGTGTGACGCAGAGACAAGGGTGTCAAGTGTGACACAGTAGACACGTGTGTGTGGCGCAGAGCTGAGGCTGTTGTAGTGTGACACTGACAATAGTGTCATGGAGAGAAGGAGCGTCACAACACGGACAAGGGTGTCATGTGACACAGACAAAGAGCATCATAACAGATAAGGGTGTCGTGAGACAGAAGTGTAGTATAACTCTATGTAATTAGTGACTGTGTGTGACACAGTAGTGTCAAGAGTTGTACCCCTGTGTGTGGGAGGGTCGTAAATTAATTATAATTTATTATTTTAGGATTTATACGTATATATCTGTACAAAGTAATTATAATTTATTATTGTAACATGTATACACACACACACACACACACACACACATATATATATATATATACATATATATATATATATATATATATATATATATATATATGTGTGTGTGTGTGTGTGTGTGTGTGTGTGTGTGTGTGTGTGTGTGTGTGTGTGTGTGTGTGTGTGTGTGTGTGTGTGTGTGTGTGTGTGTACCAAAGATAATAGGTTTTTATTAGATGTTAATATATTAAAGATTATTTATTATATAATACCTTTAGACCAAAGATTGTTTTTATATGCTAGTAAAAATAATAAATTGTTTGTGTGTATTAAGTATCCCGAAGTTTTATATTACTGCACTAGTGGAAGCCCAACTAGTGTTTTTGTAATAGCAACTATTGGCAGAAAGGTGGGCTAGTGCAAGTATGAGTAGTGGGGGGGTTGAAGAGGGTTGGAAAAATTTAAAAAATGCATTATTAGAATGTGGGGCAGAAGTTTGTGGTTATAGGAGGGTGGGTGCAGGAGGAAAGAGGAGTGATTGGTGGAATGATAAAGTAAAGGGTGTGATAAAAGAGAAAAAGGTAGCTTATGAGAGGTTTTTACAAAGCAAAAGTGTTATAAGAAGAGTAGAGTATATGGAGAGTAAAAGAAAGGTGAAGAGAGTCGTGAGAGAGTGCAAAAGGTGATGTGATAAACAAGTTAAGAAAGCCTAGGGAAACAATGGATTTGTCAGTTAAAAGCAGAGTAGGAGAGTTAGTAGATGGGGAGATGGAGGTATTGGGTAGATGACGAGGATATTTTGAGGAACTTTTAAATATCAATGAAGAAAGGGAGGCAGTAATTTCATGCACTGGCCAAGGAGGTATAACACCTTTTAGGAGAGAAGAAGAGCAGGATGTGAGTGTGGGGGAGGTGCATGAGGCATTACGTAGAATGAAAGGGGGTAAAGCAGCTGGAACTGATGGGATCATGACAGAAATGTTAAAAGCAGGAGGGGGATATAGTGTCGGAGTTGTTAGTATTTTTGTTTAATAAATGTATGAAAGAGGGGAAGATACCTAGGGATTGGCAGAGAGCATCTATAAAAGGAAGGGGGACAAAAGAGACTGTAAAAAATATAGAGTAATAAGTTTGCCAAGTATACTAGGAAAAGTGTACGGCAGGATTATTGAAAGAATTAGAGGTAAGGCAGAGAGTAGGACTGCAGATAAGCAAGGAGGCTTTAGAGTGGGTAGAGGATGTGTAGATCAGGTGTTTACATTGAAGCATGTATGTGAACAGTATTTAGATAAAGGTAGGGAAGTTTTCATTGCATTTATGGATCTAGAAAAGGCATATGATAGAGTGGATAGGAAAGTAATTTGGCAAATGTTGTAAGTGTATGGAATAGGTAGTAAGTTATTAAGTGCTGTAAAGAGTTTTTATGAGGATAGTGAGGCTCAGGTTAGGGTGTGTAGGAGGGAGATTACTTACCAGTAAAAGTAGGTCTTAGACAGGGATGTGTAATGTCACCATGGGTGTTTAATATGAATACTATTTATAGATGGGATTGTAAAAGAAGTAAATGCTAGGGTGTTGGGGAGAGAGGTGGGATTAAATTATGCAGAATCAAATACAAAATGGGAGTTGACACAGTTGCTTTTTGCTGATGATACTGTGCTAATGGGAGATTCTAAAGAAAAGTTGCAAAGGTTAGTGGACGAGTTTGGGAGGGTGTATAAAGGTTTAAAGCTGAAAGTGAACATACATAATAGTAAGGTGATGAGGGTATCAAATGATTTAGATAAAGAAAAACTGAATATCACATTGGAGAGAGGGAGTATGAAAGAAGTGAATGCTTTCAGATATTTGGGGGGGTTGATGCGTAAGTGGATGGGTTTATGAAGGATGAGGTTAACCATAGAATTGATGAAGGAAAAAAGGTGAGTGGTGCGTCGAGGTATCTGTGGAGACAAAAAGCATTATCCGTACAGGCAAAGAAGGGAATGTACAAAAGTATAGTGGTACCAACACTCTTATATGGGTGTGAAGCTTGGGTTGCAAATGCTGCAGCAAGGAAGTGGCTGGAGGCAGTGGAGATGTCCTGTCTAAGGGCAATGTGTGGTGTAAATATTATGCAGAGAATTTGAAGTGTGGAAATAAGGAGGTGTGGATTTACTCAAAGTATTAGTCAGAGGGCTGAAGAGGGGTTTTTGAGGTGGTTTGGTCATTTAGAGAGAATGGATCAAAGACGAATGGTTTATGGGACCTAACGAGCTGTTGGAGTGTGAGCAGGGTAATATTTAGTGAAGTGATTTAGGGGAAACTGGGTGTTTTTATATAGCCAGATTTGAGTCCTGGAAATGGGAAGTACAATGCCTGCACTTTAAAGGAGGGGTTTGGGATATTGGCAGTTTGGAGAGGTATGTTTTATTTGCTTCTAAACTGTTGTATCTAGGTGCCTTTGCAAAGACAGTGATAATGTGTGAGCGAGGTGAAAATGTTGAATGATGATGAAAGTATTTTCTTTTTGGGGATTTTCTTTTCTTTTTGGGTCACCCTGCCTCGGTGGGAGACGGCCGACTTGTTGAAAAAAAAATCCTTATCTATTTATTATGTGCTAGGTTCTGTAACTCAGGTGTAGGAAATAAATGCAGCTTAATAAAAAAATTAGATAGATAATGTGCTCACCTAATTGTACTCACCTAATTGTGGTTGCAGGGGTCGAGACTCAGCTCCTGGCCCCACCTCTTCACCGACCGCTACCAGGTCCTCTCTCCCCCTGCTCCATGAGCTTTATCATACCTCGTCTTAAAACTATGTATAGTTCCTGCCTCCACTACATCACTTGCCAGACTATTCCACTTCCTAACTACTCTATGACTGAAGAAATACTTCCTAACATCCCTTTGGCTCATCTGAGTCTTCAGCATCCAATTGTGACCCCTTGTTTCTGTGTCCAATCTCTGGAACATCCTGTCTCTGTCCACCTTGTCTATTCCACACAGTATTTTGTATGTCGTTATCATGTCTCCCCTGACCCTCCTGCCCTCCAGTGTTGTCAGACCGATTTCCCTTAACCTTTCTTCATAGGACATTCCCCTTAGCTCTGGAACAAGCCTTGTTGCAAACCTTTGCACTTTCTCTAATTTCTTGACGTGTTTGACCAGGTGTGGGTTCCAAACTGGTGCTGCATACTCCAGTATGAGCCTGACATACACAGTGTATAAAGTCTTGGACGATTCCTTACTGAGGTACCGGAACGCTATTCTCGGGATTGTCAAGCTCCCATATGCCGCAGCAGTTATCTGGTTAATGTGTGCTTCTGGCGATGTACTCGGTATTATACTCACTCCTAGGTCTTTCTCCTTGAGTGAGGTTTGCAGCCTTTGGCCACCTAGCCTATACTCTGTCTGCAGTCTTCTTTGCCCTCCTCCAATCTTCATGACTTTGCATTTGGCAGGGTTAAATTCTAGGAGCCAGTTTCTGGACCACACATCCAGCCTGTCCAGGTCTCTTTGTAGACCTGTCGGTCCATGTCTGAATAATTCTCCTCATTAACTTCACGTCATCTGCAAACAGGGACACTTCTGAGTTTATCCCTTTCGTCGTATCGTTCACATATACCAAGAACAGTACTGGTCCCAGGACTGACCCCTGTGTGACCCCGCTCGTCACTGGCGCCCACTGTGATACCTCATCATGGACCATGACTCGCTGTTGCCTCCCTGTTAGGTATTCTCTGATCCATTGCAGTGCCCTTCCTGTTATATGTGCCTGTTCCTCTAGCTTCTATACTAATCTCTTGTGAGGAACTGTGTCGAAGGCCTTCTTGCAGTCCAAGAAAATGCAATCAACCCACCCCTCCCTCTCATTTCTTACTTCAGTTACCTTGTTGTAAAACTCTAGGTTTGTGACACAAGATTTGCCTTCCATGAATCTGTGCTGGCTGTCGTTTATAGTCTTGTTCCACTCCAGGTGCTCCACCACTCTCCTCCTGATAATCTTTTCCAAGACTTTGCATGCTATACATGTCAGTGACACTGGTCTATAATTTAGTGCTTCATTTCTGTCTCTTTTCTTAAAGATGGGGACTACATTTGCCTTCTTCCATACTTCAGGTAGTTGCCCAGTTTCAAGAGAAGTGTTGAAGATTTTGGTTAGTGGCACACATAGTGTCCCTGCTCCCTCTCTAAGGACCCAAGGAGAGATGTTGTCTGGTCCCACTGCCTTTGAGGTATCAAGGTCACTTAGGAGCTTCTCCACCTCCTCCTCAGTTGTGTGTAATTCATCCAACACTTGTTGCTATATCCCTTGTTGCTGTATGCCACTGTTTTGTCTTCCCAGTGTCCCTTCAGCCTCCACTGTAAATACTTCCTGAAATCTCATGTTGAGCTCCTCACATATCTCCTGATCATTTCTTGTGAGCTCCCCACCTTCTTTCCTCAGCCTGATTACCTGGTCCTTGACTGTTGTCTTCCTCCTGATGTGGCTGTAGAGTAGTTTCGGGTCAGACTTGACTTTCGATGCTATGTCATTTTCATACTGCCACTGCGCCTCCCTCCTTATCTGTGCATACTCGTTTCTGGCTCGTCAACTAATCTCTTCATTCTCCTGAGTCCTTTGCCTTCTGTACTTTTTCCATTCTCTAGAGCACTTAGTTTTTGCCTCCCTGCACCTTCGGGTAAACCAAGGGCTCGTTCCGTCCTTCCCATTATTTCTGTTACCCTTGGGAACAAACCTTTCCTCTGCCTCCTTGCATTTTGTTGTTACAAGGTCCATCATTTTGTTTACTGATTTTCCTACCAACTTCTGTTCCCACTGAACCTCCTGCAGGAAGATCCTCATTCCTGTGTAGTCCTCCCTTTTATAGTTTAGCTTTTCCCTTTCTACTCCTGTTACCCTCTCCACTTTTAGCTCCACAATGTATTTAAAGCTCATGACTATGTGGTCACTAGCTCCAAGGGGCCTTTCATATGTGATGTGCTCAATGTCTGAGCTACTCAGGGTGAACACGAGGTCCAGTCTTGCTGGTTCATCCTCCTCTCTCTCTCTCTCTGGTAGTATCCCTAACATGTTGGTGCATGAGATTTGCTAGCACCACATCTATCATTTTGGCTCTCCATGTTTTGGGACCCCCATGTGGCTCCAGGTTTTCCCAATCAATCTCCCTGTGATTGAAGTCACCCATGACCAGTAACTTTGCTCTACTTGAGTGGGCCCTTCTTGCCACCTCAGCTAGAGTGTCCACCATTGCTCTGTTGCACTTATCATATTCCTCTCTTGGCCTCCTGCAGTTCTGTGGTGGGTTATACATAACTGCAATGACTACCTTGTGTTCCCCTGACTGAACTGTACCTATGTAATCCCTTTCTCCAATCTCGTCCATACCTTCCATTTCTTGATAACCCCACCGGTTTTTTATTAGTAGTGCAACCCCTCCTCCCCCCTGCTCCTTCTATCCTTCCTCAGGATCTGATATCCGGGTGGGAAGATTGCATCTGTTATTATCCCAGTGAGTTTCGTTTCTGTAACCGCTACGATGTCTGGGGACATCTCCTTGATTCTTTCGTGCCACTCCTCACATTTATTTGTTATTCCATCAGCGGTCGTGTACCAAACCTTCAGCTTCTTTTCAATAACTGTGGTCTGGGGAGAGAGGTGGGTTAGGGGAAGCAGGGGCCTATAGGGGGTTGGTGTGGGGGTGGGGTCTGTGGTGTGGGGTGTGGGGGCAGAGGGCCTATGGGGGCTTTCAGTGGGGAAGGGGTTGTGGTGAGGGGGATGGGGATAGAGGGTACAGTGTGTGAGTTGCTGTGGGTTACTGTGAGGGTGGGGTTTGTGGTGAGGGGGATAGGGGGAGAGGGTACATTGTGTGGGTTACTGTGGGTTTCTGTGGGGCTGGGGTTTGAGCTGAGGAGGATGTACGGGTTACTGAGGGTTACTGTAATGGTGGGGTTTATGCAGAGGGGGATGTGTGGGTTACTGTGGGTTTCTGTGGGAGTGGGGTTTGTGCTGATAGGGATGGGGGTAGAGGGTGTAGTGAGTGGGTTTTGGGTTAGGTTGTTTGGTTGCTTTGGGATTGCCATGGTTGTGTTCTTTCTGTGGGTGGTACTGGGGGGGGGTTGTGTTTGCTCTTCCACGTGGGCCTGATTTCTCCTGTTCTCCTGGCCCGGTGGTCTGGTGGCTAAAGCTCCCGCTTCACACACGGAGGGTCCGGGTTCGATTCCCGGCAGGTGGAAACATTTCGACACGTTTCCTTACACCTATTGTCCTGTTCACCTAGCAGAAAATAGGTACCTGGGTGTTAGTCGACTGGTGTGGGTCACATCCTGGGGAACAAGATTGAGGACCCCAATGGAAATAAGTTAGACAGTCCTCGATGATGCACGCACTTTCTTGGGTTATCCTGGGTGGCTAACCCTCCGGGGATAAAAATCTGAATGAAATCTTATCTTATCTTATCCACCTTCCTTGCCTCCCATTCCTCCTTTCAATGTTGCACTCTCTCTTTCAGTGTCATCCTTTCTTCTTGTGTTCTGTCTCAGTCCAGGTACACACTCTGGAACACCTGATTGTCCCTTAGGCATGCTTTCTCTTGCAGGATCCAGTTTCGAGCTGACTCTGCCTTGAAAATCACTTTGACTGGATGCTTTTTTTTCCTTGCAAGCCACCCAATTCTCTGAAAATTTGTCAGCTGAGTCATGTCATCCTCTCCTATTGCTTTCATGATGCTTTCAATCATTTTTTCTCCTCCTGTTTCCTTGCTTCATAAGTTTCCCCATCTACTTCTTGGAGCCCATAGACAAAAATGGCCCTCTCCCTTTCATCCTCCCACTGTGCTTCCCTGAGCATCCTCTGATTCAAATTAGTTCCTGCCATTGATGTGTTGCTTCTTACTGTCTCTTCCCTGTCTGGTGTCCCTCTGCTTATTTGTTCCTGGACATGGCAGTTGTCTGTTAGAGCCTCTGTGTATAGTTTAGCTCCTTCATTGACTTTAGTCCCCTCATTAGTTCTTGCTGTTCTCCCTGCCTTTTCCCAGGCCCCCCTTGGGTCCGATGGGGTCATCGCATACAGTATATCTCCTTTGTCCCCTACTGTCCCCTCATCGGTGACTGATGTAGTAGCTCTTGGTGTCATGGCTGTACTGTCCTTTGGTTCTTTAGGCTGTTTCAGACTCTTTAGTTCTTCTACTAAGCTCTGTATCTTAGCTTCAGCTCCTGTGATTTGTAATTCCCATTTCCTGCTCTCCTCAGCTATTTTCTCTTCCATTTTCTTGCTGATCTCTTCCAGCCTCCTCCCCCACTCCTCCTCTCTTCGCATGAGCTCTGCCTCCCAGTCCTCTCTCCCAGGTCCACCACTGGCTTCATCCACAATTCCTCTGGTTCTCCGACCAGGTTTTTGGTGTCCCATTTTTTTTCTTTTCACAGAAGGAAGAGCTTATGCCAAGGGTGCTGTGGAGGGGGGTGTTTGTTGTGGGGGAGGGGGGTGTTTGTTGTGGGGGAGGGGGGTGTTTGTTGTGGGGAGAAGGGAGGAGACAGGGAGGGGAAAAGGATAGTGAGCTGGAGGGGGGGACAGCAGCAGAGGGAAGTTAGATGGGGGGAAGACCAAGGGGGACAGGGAGAAGAGCAATGGGGGGGGAGGGGAGTAGAAGGAGTAGGGAGGATGAGAAGGAAGATGATGAGGGAGAGAAAGTGGGATAAAGGGAGACAGGGAGTGTAGTTGAATATGAGTTAGAGAGAGGGGAAGGGAGAGTCAGAGTGTGTGGAGCATTTGAGTTGGGGAAGATCAGCCTTTAGTGTGCTTGCAGGCCTCGGAGGCGAGGGGAGAGGGAGGAGGAGAAGGAAGAGGAGGTGAGTGGGGAGATGGAGGAGGTATAGGAGGAGGAAGATAGAGAGGGACAGAGAGTGTGTTTGAGTGTGAGCTAGAGGGTTAGAGAAAGAGGATAGATAGTGTGGTTGAGTGTGAGTTAGAGAGAGAGGGGGGAGGGGAGTGTTAGAGTATGTGGGGTGTTTGGGTTGGGTAGTGTTCTTGCTGGCCTAGGCGAGGGGAGAGGGAGGGGAGAATGGACGGTAGGTGGGGGGAAGATGGAGGAGGTATAAGAGGAGGACCAGGAGGAGGAAGGGAGGGAGATAGGTAGGGGAGGTTGGTAGGAAGGGAGGGAGGTGGGGAGAAGATGGAGGAGGTATAGGAGGAGGAGGAGCAGGGGGAGGAATGGAGGGAAAGAGAGAGGGAGGGAGGGAATGGGAGAGGTAGGTAGGGAGGAAGGGAGGAGAGGTGGGTTGAAGATGGAGGTATAGCAGGAAGAGGAGCAGGAGGAGGAAGTGAGGGAAAGAGAGGGTGCCTGGGAAAGAGAATGGTAGGGGAGGTAGGTAAGGAGGAAGGGAGGGGAGGTGGTGGGAAGATGGAGGAAGTATAGGAGGAGGAGAAGGAGGAAGGGAGCGAAAGAGAGAGGGAGGGAGGGAAAGAGAGAGGTAGGGGAGGTACAAGGAGAGTGTGAACTGTGGGTATGTGTGGGTATGAGTGGGTTTATGAGACGGGTCCATTATGGTAGTGTGTGTGTGCGTGTGTGCGTTACTATCCTGCCACCTGAGTCAAGCGAGGGGAGAGGGAGGAGGAGAGGGAGGGATAATCTCGCTGCCAGGCTTATGGGCCTATCATAGACTCTCCACGTGTAAGAAAGTAAGTTTATTCAGGTATACACAAATACAGTTACATAGAATTATCATACATAGCAGCATATGTGTAGAGAACCTGGGATAACCCAAAAAAGTCAGAGTGACTTATTTCCATTGGGGTCCTTTGCATGCTATTATGTTTACCTGGAGTTTACCTGGAGAGAGTTCCGGGGGTCAACGCCCCCGCGGCCTGGTCTGTGACCAGGCCTCCTGGTGGATCAGCCTGATCAACCAGGCTGCATGCAAATCAACGTACGAGCCACAGCCCGGCTGGTCAGGAACCGACTTTAGGTGCTTGTCCAGTGCCAGCTTGAAGACTGCCAGGGGTCTGTTGGTAATCCCCCTTATGTATGCTGGGAGGCAGTTGAACAGTCTCGGGCCCCTGACACATTGTATGGTCTCAACGTGCTAGTGACACCCCTGCTTTTCATTGGGAGGATGCTGCATCGTCTGCCAAGTCTTTTGCTTTCATAGTGAGTGATTTTCGTGTGCAAATTCGGTACTAGTCCCTCTAGGATTTTCCAGATGTATATAATCATGTATCTCTCCCGCCTGCATTCCAGGGAATACAGATTCAGGAACCTCAAGCGCTCCCAATAATTGAGGTGTTTTATCTCCGTTATGCGCGCCGTGAAGGTTCTCTGTACATTTTCTAGGTCAGCAATTTCACCTGCCTTGAAAGGTGCTGTTAGTGTGCAGCAATATTCCAGCCTAGATAGAACAAGTGACCTGAAGAGTGTCATCATGGGCTTGGCCTCACTAGTTTTGAAGGTTATCATTATCCATCCTGTCATTTTTCTAGCAGATGCGATTGATACAATGTTATTGTCCTTGAAGGTGAGATCCTCCGACATGATCACTCCCAGGTCTTTGACGTTGGTGTTTCGCTCTATTTTGTGGCCAGAATTTGTTTTGTACTCTGATGAAGATTTAATTTCTGAGTAATTGAAATTTCCCATCGTTGAACTTCATATTGTTTTCTGCAGCCCACTGAAAGATTTGGTTGATGTCCACCTGGAGCCTTGCAGTGTCTGCAATGGAAGACACTGTCATGCAGATTCGGGTGTCATCTGCAAAGGAAGACACGGTGCTGTGGCTGACATCCTTGTCTATGTCAGATATGAGGATGAGGAACAAGATGGGAGCGAGTACTGTGCCTTGTGGAACAGAGCTTTTCACCGTAGCTGCCTCGGACTTTACTCTGTTGACTACTACTCTCTGTGTTCTCTTAGTGAGGAAATTCAGTACCCTGCCTATGCCTTTGCACCTACTCGTGCATACCTGGATCTATACTTACTTAATGAGTAAACACCTGTGCACCTACTCGTGTATACCTGGATTTATACTTACTTAATGAGTAAACACCTGTGCACCTACTCGTGCATACCTGGAGCTATACTTACATGCTGAATAAATGCCTGTGTACCTACACGTGTATACCTGGAATTATACTTAATGAATAAACAATGCTAGTGTTAACTGTCCAACCTTACTGCCTGCATGCGCACTACAGTGCCTCTGGTCCCCACCTTTGCTCCCCTTCCCCAGTTCTACGCCTCTGTCAGTGATTAGTGCCCTAGGTATGATATTCAGCTCTCCAGAGCAGGGTTTGTGACCCTCAGCTATCAGTAATATAAAGGGCCAATACCCCAGCAACCACAAAAAGGCTATACGTTACGTCTGGCAGGCCTGCACTGCCTCACTCATGCGCTGTACGATGCTTCCCGTTCCGGCAACTCTTCTATTTCTTCTTCACTGTATTCACTAAATACTGTATTCACTAGCTCCTCTATCACTGTATGCACTATACACTGGAGTCACTAACTCAACTACCCTTTTCTTTTATCTCCCTGGCTTGGGTCACACTTATTCTGTTTGAATTTTGGTACTGGGATGTGGCAATACCACCTACACCAACACTAGGCCTATAGCCATTCCACTCTCTTGGCACTGATTCAAATTGTTTTCATGTGTCTGTATCCTTCACCTCCCTTTTCTGGTTGGGACAGATCGTGTATCACTTCTCGGGTTGTTCACTAACACTGTCAACTTCCGATGACCCTGACAGTGGCTTTAATCGGCCACTAACTACTAAAGATTCACCAGCGAAAACGAGCTGTTGCTCCCGCGCGGTGTGTGTGTGTATTGTATTGAAATGTAATGCAGAACAAGGCAAAGGTTTAATTGAGAAAGTATTATCAGCATTATTTATTTTTATTATTATTATTATTATTATTAAAGTCATCTATAAATAAGTTTAAAATATCATTATTACCGTAAAAGTTGTAAATTAACTCAAGAAATGTATTGAAGGTGTGACCATCCTTGCATTTTGTTGTTCTTTTATTGTGGGTTCCAATATGTTTTCACTAGAATTTCTGTTTAGTGGTAATACAGTGTATAAAGTTCATTTTTTTGTATCTAATTATTTTTTTCTAATATTAGGATTCATTGTAATAATTTATGGAAATTTTTTTAGGGGTGATTACTGTATGTACCTCAACATTATATACATACAAGTAATCTCATTGGGAGACAACACTATATTGTTTACCGTAGTCACCCCGTGTAGACATGTGAGAAAGCTTCACCACCTGGTCACTGCAGGTGGGCCTTCGACCTCACAATCTTATCCATATCTATCCGAGACCAGTATAGATTGGATAGCACCCACAAGTACGGCGCTACTAATTAATTGTGGACTGTATAGATTATATTAGTGCAACTGAATGAAGGGAGGGGGTTACACATGGATATATCCATCAAGGAAAAACACTTGTACATAATCCCACCACTTACCAGATATTCTCTGGTGGTCACTTGATGTAGCTGGATCACCCATAACCTATCCAATTACAACATACCTAACTGGCCAGTATCAGTCTGCTATAACTAGAAGGGTTACTTAACTGTGTGTGATTGATGCTCCTATTTCCTCCATTCACCATCTCATTTCGATGTCCTGCTACACCGACACAGTTCTTATTCCAACAGGACGAGGTATTCGTTGGTTTATCCTGGTTTAGAAGTCGTAACTCCAAACTTCACTATCCTCGAGACAGGAACACGAGATAAACAGATGCTCACTCTGAGAACGGCGACTCATTTCACTTCACATATTCTCTTAACTTAGTGTTATTATCACTGGTTACATTACAATTCACAAGACGATTTAATGTCTCATAATTATTATACACATAAGAGGTCACTCTATTAAGATCTGAGACCTATGAGTAAGGATTAACTCACGGGTATTTCCCCTGGACACACACCATGGCTGCGCACCAGTCACCCCCGGTCGAACCATTATTCACTAATTTTACCACCCTTTTACGGTGGTCCCGTAAATCACGTTCCCTCACTCTTCACCAGGAACAGTTACGACACTTCCTATTATGAAGTGAGGCCTATATTAATCCTTAGGCTGCCGTGAATGTCAATTTCCTGGTCCCATGTTTTCACAGCCTCCTCACTCCATTCAAAACACTCCCGCCTCTCCATGCCCTGACTCGACCTGTCCCCCCTGCACATCCGCGCAGGTGTAGGGTGAGCCCAGTTGGTTCTATTCAAAATACAATTTAGAACAACAGTAATGCATTAATCATGTATATTTATATTATAAAAATATATACAGTATAATTATGGGAATTTATTTTTACACACTGCGGCCGGGCAGAGGTCGTTGTTAGACGACTTAAATAACGTGGAGTACAATTTTCCCATCTTCACTGGCCACCTGGCTTGGGAACTCCAACAATGGTATTTACATAATCACCCATTAATTCTTTCCACCTGTTAACTCCTCAGGTAGGGCTCCATCGAAAGCACATTCACACTTCCATGCTTCTGGTATTAACGATTTCCCTCTTATTGTAAGGTGTGACACTAAGCCTATGCTATCTGGGTTAATTTATTGGACATACTGGAATTATGAGACTTTAACAATAACAAGTCTCTCTCAGTATCCCAAGTCAGTCCCAGCACATTACTATATTTAGACACTTCAACTCCAGGGTTGTCTTTATTTATTTGAGCCCTTAAACTGGACGAATTACTGTTCCATTCCCTCAGGGGCATCTTTGCACCTTGCATTACTTCATTATCCCCTTCATATATGCTCATTAGTTCCTCTTCAGTAGACGTTACCCCCAGGAAATTGTCCACATAAAATTGTTTACCCATTACTCCACTCAGTGGACCACCCATACGCTTAAGGTGTGCAGTTATCATTGCCTGGAGTAGGAACGGACTGGAGGTAGCACCAAACAATACACTCCTGAAGCGAAAAGTTTTCAGGGGACTAAGTGGGTACTAGGATTCTTGGGCCATAAGAACCTTGTGCAATCCCAGTCAGCCTCCTGCAGACCCACTCTCAGGAAAGCTTTACTTATGTCTGCCATAAAGGCATAATTCTTAACCCTGAAGTTTAATAATATGTCTCCCAGTTTTTCCGTGAACGACGGACCTGTCATCAAACAGTCATTCAAACTAGGTACATTTTTGTTACTCCTGGCACTACAATTAAACACAATCCTCAGAGGAGTGGTCTTAGAATCCTTCTTCACTCCGTGATGTGGCAAATAGTGACCATAAATCTGGGCTTGCTCGGGAGGTACCTCCTCTATGAATTTATTATTTAACTGCTCATTAATTATATCATCGTAAGCAGTCAACAGTTCTGGTGTCTTGCTCAATTCGTGGAGCTGAGCCTTTAATTGTCCATACACCATCCAGTAATTAGTTGGTAGGTCTGGATGGTTCGGCTTCCACGGAAGTCTCACCCAGTATTGTCCAATTCAAATTTAACATCCTTCTGGTATTGTTCTTGAGTAAAGGAATCATCTGGACTTTCTTCATTTACACTGATCCCTATGCTGTCCAATTCCCATAATTTATACACAGGTTCAACTTCATCCTCTATTGAAGTATATTTATACTGGGGTGATATTTCATGAGTAAGACACACTGTAACTGTATTTATGGCTTCCTCCAGTCATTCATTATCAGTACGAGGAAGCCTGCCATACATCACGTGACCTCCTGCGGTCCTTAGAAGGGTGACTCCGCATTTCTTTGTCATACCCTTTACAAAGGTGGCATAATGGTCACTACCTATCAAAATATCTATTGGCCCCACAGAATCATTATTTACACCAGAAGGTGCCAAATTTACCTTACTTGAAAGCCTTTCAGTAGCGTTACCAAGCCCTATTGTAGATATTTTCTCTGGGAGCCTATCCACAATTACGGCATTAATACATTTTCTCTCATTGCCCAGCCTGACAGTTACATAAACAGTGTCATATGACTGGGCCTTCTTATTCGAGAGAAAGCCAGATAACTTGAGTATAGCAGGATCTCCCATTTGTACCTTCATCCCATTAAGGCAATTACGTTTTATGAAGGTACGTTGTGATCCCTGATCCAGTAATGCTGTTACAGTTTTGGATTTACGCCAATTATCATTAATTACCACATCCAACACAGGTAAAGCTACCTCAGCTAGGCCATCATTACCGACATTAGCTGCAATCTTTACATTGGCTACTGTTGTGTCCGGGTTATTATCACTATCAGTACTATTGTTACCATCATTACGATTAGATCTGCCCTTACACATAGCTATGTGGTGTCTTCCCTTGTTACACTGATAACAATGGTGCAAGTTAGCACGGCAAACCCTTACATTATGATTTCCTAGACACCTGATACATCTAGCAAGCTCTTCCAATCTTACCACTTTAACATCCCATGAATTATAGGCATTACAGTTCTTAGAGAATTGAATACCATTGCAGAAGATACAATCTCTCCTTTCTTTGCCTGACCTCTTATCAACTGGGCTACCCTTATTGTGGTACTTCCTCCTCTTGCTTTGATGTGGAGAACCACTATTACTGGCCCCTGTCACTTGATATGTCCCTACGTAACCCCGTTTAGTAGGTGACTTATTATTGATATTGGGATAAAGTTTCCTTTTGTGGAACTTGACAGGTGCACTGGGGTCTGTAGACGTGGTATTCCTAGAGGTAATGGGTTGGCTGGTCTGCAGTTGGACAATTAGCTCCTGCAGGCCCACTCTTATTTCTTCCAACCCTAAGTAACCCTTGTGATATCTGTTAGATAGCCACTCTACTGTCTTGTGGTTCAATTTATTCTGAATCAAGGCACTCAACAACCACTCTGCTCCCTCCAGATCATATTTATTACTCAAGGTCTTAAGAGTGCTTTCTAGTTTGATCCTAAATTGCTGTAAGCCATTGCAGTTGTGATCTGGAGTCTTCAAACTAGCCAAATTAGCTACTAGATCCAGCCTACTTTGCTCCAAGTTACCGTAAGTGACCTCCAACAAGTCAACTGCCTCACTATAGGAGTCATCTACATTTGGGAATGCTTGTATGAGAACATGCGCATCTCCCCTTACTTGTCCCTTTAAATAGCATAATTTGGTAACACTTGCAAGATCACTCCTATCATGTACGACTGCTTTAAAGATAGACCAAAACTCCTCCCAGTTTTCTCCCGGATTAAACACAGGCATGCATAATTCTGGGAGTTTTGGTAGACACCTCTGATTTTCCTTACTAGGTTGACCAACAACATTGTTTACACCCTTTACCTTCTCCAAAGCCTTAGTTTTGCAGGACACAATGTTGTCCTCCACTTCATAATATTGATCCAGCAGCCGCTCCCTTTCAGCATCATCTGCACAATTCACCAGAAGATCGCTCTCACAGTCCTTATACCACAATTTATATGACTCATATCTATTTTCTAAGGCATCTAGGTGTAACTTTAATTCATAAGGGTTTACCGTTTCTTGTCTCATTAACTCCATACACTTGTTGTATGATTTAGTAACATGACCCTTCCGAGCTTGTAGTGACGCTTGCTTTGCTTTGGCATCCATGGACTTGCCAGCTGCACTAACTTCTTCAGACCCAGCCATGGTTAGGGAATTAATAATCACCAATTATACAACTTAAGTAGACACCTTGTGAGAGTAATTCTTGCACTTTACTCTTGTATAAATCCTAGCCACCCATGTGCTAGTAATTAATTGGGCTAATTATCATCCACCACATGACCGATTAAATTTGTGTACCCTATACCCACTTTCTTCAATCAGTCACTTAATTATTAAGTAATTAATTCAATTAATTTTTCACTGATTGCATCCGGTTCGAAGGACCAGCGGGCAGATATGGAAATTTTTTTAGGGGTGATTACTGTATGCACTTCAACATTATATACATACAGTGGACCCCCGCTTAACAATCACCTCCAAATGCAACCAATTATGTAAGTGTATTTATGTAAGTGCGTTTGTACGTGTATGTTTGGGGGTCTGAAATGGACTAATCTACTTCACAATATTCCTTATGGGAAAAAATTCGGTCAGTACTGGCACCTGAACATACTACTGGAATGAAAAAAGTTCGTTAACCGGGGGTCCACTGTACAAGTAATCTCATTGGGAGACACTATATTGTTTACCGTAGTCACCCCGTGTAGACGTGTGAGAAAGCTTCACCACCCCTGGTCGCTGCAGGTGGGCCTTCGACCTCGCAATCTTATCCATATCTATCCGAGACCAGTATAGATTGGATAGCACCCACAAGTATGGTGCTACTAATTAATTGTGAACTGTATAGATTATATTAGTGTAACTGAATGAAGGGGGGGTTACACATGGATATATCCATCAAGGAAAAACACTTGTACATAATCCCACCACTTACCAGATATTCTCCGGTGGTTACTTGATGTAGCTGGATCACCCATAACCTATCCAATTACAACATACCTAACTGGCCAGTATCAGTCTGCTATAACTAGAAGGGTTACTTAACTATGGGTGATTCATGCTCCTATTTCCTCCATTCACCATCTCATTTCGATGTCCTGCTACACCGACACAGTTCTTATTCCTCGAGACAGGAACACGGGATAAACAGATGCTCACTCTGAGAACGGCGACTCATTTCACTTCACATATTCTCTTATCACTGGTTACATTACAATTCACAAGATGATTTAATGTCTCATAATTATTATACACATTAGAGATCACTCTATTAAGATCTGAGACCGATGAGTGAGGATTAACTCACGGGTATTTCCCGTGGACACACACCATGGCCACGTACCAGTCACCCCCGGTCGAACCATTATTCACTAATTTTACCACCCTTTTATGGTGGTCCCGTAAATCACGTTCCCTCACTCTTCACCAGGAGCAGTTACGACACTTCCTATTATGAAGTGAGGCCTATATTAATCCTTAGGCAGCTGTGAGCGCTAATTTCCTGGTCCCATGTTTTCACAGCTTCCTCACTCCATTCAAAACACTCCCGCCTCTCCATGCCCTGACTCGACCTGTCCCCCCTCGCACATCTGCGCAGGCGCAGGGTGAACCCGGTTGGTTCTATTCAAAATACAGTTTAGAACAACAGTAATGCATTAATCATGTATATTTACATTATAAAAATATATACAGTATAATTATGGGAATTTATTTTCCACAATTTATTGTGAGTAGAAATAAGGTTATAGAGTTGAGGTGACCTTTTGTAGAAATTTGTAAAGCTTTTGCGTACAGGGTTTTGAGTTCTATTCAAAAAAAACGGTGGAGGGAACACAAGGGTGAAAGACTGTAAGCAAACCCCACTCTCACCCATTTGTCTGCTTAAGCAGCCATTTTTTGCGACTACTCATGTACATGATTCTGCTGCTAACAAGATTTTGCAGCAACCAGGCACCCCTTCCCCCCCAGAGATGTCTCCAAATTAGTAGAAGCTTATGGGTTGACCAAACCAGGTACCCCCAAAGAGAGGCAAAGGAGATAGCAGGATCAACCAGAGATACTGAGGAGAGGGTATAGTGCAAGAGACCTTGAAAACCCTAGCTCTGGAGGATCACACCAGGCTTGTAATCTAGGATTTGGAAGGTTTCAATAGCAGCCCAAGGAAGGAATGTATCAAGACATTTAAATCAAGGGAGGTAACCCCAGTATGGTAAAGCAATGGAGTTTCTTGGGAACTATGTGGGGGAAGTAGTTCTAATATCAGTAAGCCAGTTCTTCTATAATATTAGGTATTTGCTGCTAGAATTTTTTTTCCTTTGGTGCCAACAGTTTCAGATGCCCTTGTAATGTGTTTATTAAATTGTAAGTGGTTTTATCTGGGTATGTTTTATGTGGCATGCAAAGAGTACGAAACCTTTATTCGGCACATGTACACACCCTCATTTACAGGCTATCTCCCCCAACTGGCGAACCAGGGACTAAGGGTTGACGATGGGGCCCCGTTGTTCAATCAGTACCCAGATTCCAGCGAATGAGATGGTTTTGGCAATCACAGAGGTGATGTGGGTACCACTCACCCATCTGCCCTTGTCATTCTCATTCTCGAGCTGGTTGAAGCATGGTCTGCTCTCTAGTGGCTTCTATTCTGTCTTGCTTATCGTGGAGTGCACTAATACCTATTGTTGTACATAGTGTATATAGTGCACATACTTCTGTTCTAAATTGGTGAAGGATAATATAAGTCAAAAGTTTTTCTGCTGTGCTTATTTTGCTCCCTTTACACCCAGGATAACAGGCCTTTGGGACTCCTCGATTGTAATATGGGTAGCCTGTCCGAGAGCTGGAGCTGGACTTAGAGGACGGGTTGAGCCTGGGGCGATGCTGGAAGCAGGAACATTGTGTAGTTTGCTGTCTGGCATTGCATTAGCTTTGCCAATGCTTTACAAACTTTGCGTGTCAATTGCCTTGCTATTGTATGATCATTCAACAGCTCGCTATTAGTTTGTTCGGTGTGCTCGCTTCACTACGGTCAATCTTGTGTGAAGATTTTGCAGTTAGCTTTGCTATTGTGTATCCACCTTGTAAGCATATGCGTATTCTGCAATCGTACTGTGCATAGCTAAGCGTGTTCTGCAAATAACGCGTTACATAGGGGTATTCTGCAATCATACTGTGCATAGCTAAACATGTTCTGCAAATAACGTGTTACGTTGGGGTACTCTGCAATTGTACTGTGCATAGCAAATAACTTATACATTGGGGTATGCCACCTAGATGAGTCAAATGTCTGGTGTCGGCATATATACTTTATTTAACTTGCCTAAATTGTCCCTACAGAGTTGTTGGCAAATTGCTCATTCCATTGGCATTGATTACGAACGCACTCTCACAGCTGCGCAACTGCATTCACTGATCACCGACAAACTTCGGGAAGAGGAGATGGCACATCAGACTCCTCCCTCTACAGGAGCCATGAATAAAACTGATGTTCTCGCAGGAGGAAGATGATACATCAATGGAGCAAAATCGTCAGTTTAGTGCAACAGGGTTGTCTCAAGGTGAATCAGTGGCATTGGCACTTGAGTTGGCAAAAATCAATCTTGAGCAGACTAGGGAACAAAGGGCATTTGCCAAGGAAGAGTTTGATAGGGAAAAAGAAAGAAGGCAGTTTTTGCAACTTGTAAATGTACTTAAGTTATCATGACGTAGATGAGGGAAAATCTAAACCTATTAAACTCTCCCCTACAGAGCTAATCCTGAAAAGCAGAAGCTACTTCAGCAGGAGGTAGAATTTCTGTTAGAGCATGAGTTAGTGGAGGAGTCATCTAGTCCATGGGCTTCACCGTGCATCCTTGTTAAAAAAGCTGATGGAGGTTTTTATATGAGTACAGACTACCGTAAGGTGAATGAGGTCACATTATTATAATCAAAAAGAAGCGCTAAACCACAAGGGCTATACAGCGCTGCAGGGTAGGAAAGGAAGCAAGGGTATTGGGCGGCAGAAGGGAGGAGGGGCGATCAGTAGGTTACAGAAAACAGCGGGGCAGGGGATAGTGCAGGGTAGAGGGTAGCAAGAGATCGAGGTAGAAAGGGATGAAAGTATCATCAGAGTTTGTGAAGTCAATTGTTGTCAAAAAATCAATGAGAGAGTCCGGATGAAAGGTGGGTTCATCAGCCAGAAGGGAAGGTAAAGAGAGAGCAGCAGAGTGAAGACGACATTGGAGGTAAATTCTGCGTGCTTGTTGATAAAGTGGGCAGTCTAACAGAATGTGGCTGACTGATAATGGAACCTGACAATTCTCACAGAGAGGAGCAGGGCGCCTCTCTGAGATATCCATGAGTAAGACAAGTATGGCCAATGCGGAGACAGGAGAGAGTAGCATCCCAACCTCGGCACTGGTGACAAGAAGACGGCCAGTAACCTATACTCGGTTTAATAGATATTGAAGTTTGTTACCGAGTAGGGTAGACCAACGTTGTTGCCAACGGGTGTGAAGGTAGGTAGCTATTGCAGCAAAATAGTCCGTAAATGGAACACCTCTATATGAAATTGGTAGGTCATGTACTGCTGACCTCGCAGCAGTGTCTGCCTGTTCATTGCCCTGTATGTCAACACGACCAGGGACCCAACAAAAAACAATATCTTTATGCTTGGTAGAGATGCAGCATAGCCAAAGTTGGATATGGAGGACTAAGGGGTGAGGTGTATCAAATTTCTGTATAGCCTGTAAAGCACTAAGGGAGTCTGAGACAACCACAAATGATGACACAGGCATAGATGCAATATGGATTAGTGCTGCAAGAATGGCATACAATTCAGCAGTAAAGATACTAGCCAAAGATAGTAAATGCCCTCATACAAAGCTGTCTGGGAACACTGCTGCGAATCCTACGCCGTCAGAAGACTTAGAGCCATCTGTGTACACTGCAATGGCATGAGAATGAGAGTGGAAGTGGTCAAGAAAAAGAGAGCGGAAAGCTACCATAGACAGTTGGGCTTTCGAGCAAGGGAGTGAGAAAGAACAGACTCGAACAGCTGGAACTTCCCAGGGGGATAGGGAAAAGTGAGATGCTACATGAACATAGAAAGGTGGAAATTGAAGAGAAGACAAGAGCGAATGTAGGTGAAGAGAGAAGGGATGGAGCAAACAGGGGCAGTGAACAAATAATGTCTACTAATATCGGTGACCATTCTATAAATGGAAGGATTGCGGAGATCATGAGAGAGTACATAGTAGTGAAGGCAATGGGCATCACGGCCATCGGATAAGGAGGGAACGTTCACTTCTGCATAGAGGCTCTCAACAGGGGAAGAGCGAAAAGCACCAAGGCATAAACGTAATCCTTGGTGATAAATAGGGTTGAGGCTAGATAGAGTAGCAGGAGAGGCAGCTGAATAGATCTGGTCACCATAGTCAAATTTCGATAAAATGAGGGTAGAATGTAGGCGAAGGAGAGTTCGACGGTCAGCTCCCCATGAAAGATGAGCAAGGGTTTTAAGAAGATTCAGCCGGCTGTGACAAGTTGTCTTCAGAGAGGTAATGTGATGTTTCCAGGATAACCTACGGTCAAAGAGGAGGCCTAGAAACCTGACTGTATCACGTTCAGGGATACGGGTGCCATAGAGGTATAAAGGATGATCGGAGATAACAGAGTGTCTAGTGAAAGTAATTTGGCGAGTTTTGGTACTGGAAAATTTAAACCCATGTGTGGTGGCCCAACTGGAAACACGGTCGACCGCATGCTGGAGAAAAACTGTAATGAGGTGACAGTCAGCGCCTGCACAGGCAACAACATAGAGTGATGACCAAATATTGGATGGAAGACTAGAGGCCATATCATTTATAGCAAGGAGAAAAAGTGTTGTGCTCAGAACACATCTCTGGGGGACACCTTCAGCTTGGATAAAGTCCGGGGAGAGCACATTATTAACCCGAACACGGAAATGTCTGTCAGTTAAAAAGTTCTTAAGGAAGGATGGTAGATTGCCTCGAAGGCCTAAGGAGTGGGCTTGGGCCAAAATATTGTACCTCCAAGTTGTGTCATATGCCTTCTCAAGGTCAAAAAATATGGCAATAACTGAGTACTTATTCGCAAACACATTACGAACATATGTATCCAAGCGTAGTAAGGGGTCTATCTTACGAAAGCCATATTGACGAGTGGAGAGACTGTTGTGTGTCTCTAAATACCACACTAAGCGTCTATTTACCAGGCGTTCCATCACTTTGCAAACTGCACTGCTAAGAGCAATGGGATGATAGTGGGAGGCTTCATGTCCCATAGTACCCGGTTTGCGGAAAGGGAGAACAATGGCAGATTTCCACAGCTGTGGAAGAACTCCTTGTGACCATTATTATTATTATGATTATAAAGGGGGAAGCGCTAAACCCAGAGGATTATACAGTGCCTAGGGGGGGATGTGGAAGGCATTCAGGCTTAATTCGGGGAACTGGAGCACAGATCCAATTCCCTAAATCAAGAGCCACTCACCAACATCAAGGAACCTTCCTTGAGGGGTCCTTGTGACCAAATAAGGTTGAAAAGGCGTAATAGAACTGCAAGGGCTGACTGATGTAAATGTTGTAACATATGAATATGAATGTCGTCGGGCCCAGCTGCCGATGATCGGCAAGCTGAGAGTGTTGCCTCCAGTTCCTGAAGAGTAAAAGGCACATTATACTGTTCTTCTCTGAGAGAAGAAAAGTCCAAGGGTGCTAACTCTCTGGCAGACTTTGAAGAAAGAAACGAGGGGCATAGATGGAGCCCCTGAGAAATACGGACCAGATGATTGCCAATTTCATTGGCAACATCTAGTGGGTTTGCTATATCAACACCGGCAACCCGCAGAACAGGAGCCGGGTCAGGAGAATATTTACCACTCAGTTTTCATACTTTTTTCCAGACTGCACTCATAGAAGAAGCAGAGGTGATGGTGGAGACATAACCTCGCCAACAAGTGTGTTTAGTGTCACGGAAGACACGGCGCGCAATCACACGCTTCTGTTTAAAATCAAGAAGTCTCTCTGTGGTTCTATTGCACCGGTACCTGCCCCACGCAGCGCGTTTCAAACATACTGCATGAGCACAAGCAGGAGACCACCAAGGCACACATTTCTGAGAAAGCCTGCCCAAAGTTTGGGGTGTAGAATGAGAAGCTGCGGTTAAAACGGAGGACAAGAAGAGGTGTAAAAGCTCATCAATGGAGGACGAAGAAGGAACCTCACTAAAAACAGTTAGTTGTGAGTAAAGGTTCCAATTTGCCTGATCAAATTGCCAGCATGGGTTACGAAGAGGTGGCGAATATGAAGGGGAAGTAAGAATGATTGGGAAATGATCGCTGTCATGTAAATCCGGGAGAACAGACCAGGTGAAGTCTAATGCGGCAGAGGAAGGGCAGACTGAGAGATCGATGCAAGAGAGAGTATGAGTCCGAGGATCAAAATGGGTGTACCTGTATTTAAAACATGGAGGGGGTGGGTAGCAAGAAAAGCCTCTAACTGAATGCCACAGGAATCACAGTGAGACCCCCCCCAGAGGAAATGATGGGCATTAAAATCGCCAAGTAACAGAAGTGGTGGCGGTAATGACGAAACAAGAAAGGCAATATCCTGGATAGATAATGCCCAGGAAGGAGATACAAAGAACAGAGTGTATACCACCTATGCAAGTGGATACGGGCTGCTGTGCAATCCTGCAGTGAAGCACGAACAAATAGCTGATGGTACGGAATATCAGTGCGTAAAAGAAGGGCACTTTCATTAAAGATCCCATTAGGAAAAGGATCTGAAGAATACAATAAATTATAGCCTGAGATGGGATAGATAACGGCAAAGTGTAATTTTGGTTCCTGTAAGCAAACACCAACAGGGGAAAACTGGGAGAGCAACATCTGAAGCTCACCCTGATTACCCCTGAGGCCGCAAATATTCCACTGTAAATAGGCCATGATTGGCAATGATAAAGATACCTGAAATCCGCAGGTAAGGGTACCTATGGACTAGAAGGGTTAGAAAAGTCCACATGCGGTGGCAGAGGAAAACGTTCAAGTAGTGAAGGAATGGTACGTTGTGAAGAAAGGAGTTGCACAGATGGAGAAGAGGAAAGAGAAGGAACAGAGGGTGGATCAGTGTCCATTGATGGTTTGGTCTCTGCAATATATTCAAGAGATTGCTTTAAGTGTTTCGAAATTCAGAGACGTCGTATGGGAGACAATATTGGAGATGGAAGGAGGAGGAGTTTGAGTAAAGATCGGAACTGTAATGGACTGTACCAAGGTACGGGGGGGGGGGGTGAAAGGGTGGAGGGAACTGGAGAAGTGTGGGAGGGGACAGAAGAGGCAGAAACCCGGGAGGTGGCAGAAAAGGAAGAAACTTGGGAGGGGACAGGGGAGGAAGGCACAGTACGAGGAGGAGGATGAACCTCCACACTTGTAACGGAGCCAGTGAAAGGGGAAGACCTAGGTACAGAGACCGGGAAGGGAAAATGTGGAGGTGGATGAAGAGAGGGAGGGGTTAAAGGAGATTTGTTGGACCTCTGAGAAGTAGAGGGACGATTGGGAGGAGGTGTCGTATGAGGTCTTGTCGATACTGAGGTTTGTGAGGGAGAACACGAAGAAGTGAGGACAGACTGAGGTGTTGAAGTATGGACGTCTGAGCCTAGGACAGCAAAAGAATTAGATATAGGAGTGACTATGGGGCTGGCAACCGCAGAGGAGGCTGCAGAAGATAGGACCCCAGAAGTGGGGAGACGTTTTGAAACACGAGAATAAGAAACATGGGGTAGTCTCCCTTGGAGGCGGAGATGAGAAACTGCCATAGCATAAGGGAGACCTTCTGCCTCTTTGAGGCAACAAATTTCCCGCTCATTTAAGTAGACCTGGCAACGGCGAGAGTATGAAGGGTGAGCCTCATAACAATTAAGGCAAGGGGGAGGTCGACTGCAAAATGTATTAGAATGGTCATCAGCACCACAGACTGGGCATTCGGCTATAGATCTCCAATATTTTGCTGGGTGGCCAAATCGCCAGCAATTCCTACATTGTTGCGGTGTAGGGATCACCTTCCGAACTTGTAACTGATGTCCTGCTACATAAACAGAGGATGGGAGTTCACGGCTGTCAAAAGTTAAACAAGCCACATTGCAAGGGTATCGTCTTCGCCCGCGGGCGGGAAGAACATAAGTGTCTACCTTGAGAATTGGGAGATCTTGGAGTTCCAGCTGTTCGAGAATGTCATTGCCACATGTCTGGAAATTCTGTTGGACTATGGTATGGGGCAGAATAACAGTACCACTACAAGAATTGAGGGAATGATGTTTTTTGATAGTGATAGGAATAGTATCGATATGTGAAAGAAGAGAAAGATCATGAGCTTGGGTAGAATTCTGGACTGTGATGATGTGTGTACCACTCTTAAGAGCATGAAAGGAAATATCTCTACCAACGTGGCGTAGGAGCGCTTTGCCAATACTATGGTCAGAAAGATAGGCAGTAGAAGAAGTCAGTCATAAAGTAAAGAATTTAGTCCATTGTGTGGTATGAAACTGAGTGTGGAGAGGGAGTGCATGACGTGTCGGTCTTTTCCGAGTAGAATGGGAAGGTAACGAAGTAACATCGACTGGAGATTGTCGTTGGCATTTAGAAGTGGTACCAGAGTCGGTCCGACGTGAGACAGGCTGGCAATTCAAAAATCGTCGCACCATAGAGGGAGAGGCCGGAAGCATAGTCAAAGGAGAGCGGAGGTCAGACAAATCGAAGGAGTCAGTGGAAGCCCTGGTACCTGAAGTGGGTGAGGAAACAGCACCAGCAAGAGGTACAGGGGCCTTGAGAGTGTCCAAAGAGTAGCCAAAAGATGAGGCGAGGTCAGAACAGGGTGCAGTAACAATAAGGGGCCCGGGGGTAGCGGGGTCATGGATTTGGGACTCCATGGTTAGGTTACTTCTTTCTTTTTGTTTTTAAGAAAAAAAAGAAAGAAGAAAAGAAAATAAAAATAAAAAAAAAGAATAAAAAAAGGGGGGACCAGGGAGGGATAGTTCCTAGGAGGAATGAAAGGGCCAGAAATCTCCCTCCGCTCCCAAGAGGACCTCAGCACCGCAAGTAACGCAGATGCAGCATGGAACCCGTGCCATACCCTACCCTTCATGCCAGTAAACCAGCAATCCAGGATAGCAACCTCACATCTGCTGAGCTACCTCAGTGGACAAAAGAGAGGGCGGCTGGATATCTGCCACAAAGCATACCTCCTTCGGCCACCAACCCCGGAATCCGAAAGGTGGCTTCCAGAGATACACCCATCGCCCGAAAGACACCCAAAGCCACCCTCCGGAATACCGGAGAGGGATCGGGACATCCCCAGGGGATCCAGATCCCACGGCAAACTATGCCACCGCCAAGAACCTCAAAGGAATGGGATGGACCCCGGTACCCTTCCCCCTACCTATGAACTAGTGTGCCTGTGGGAAAAATCCCCAAGGCCAAAAAGAGGAAGGGCAAAAGGGAGGGGTGGGGAGGAGGAGGAGGAAAGGAAAAAAGGGGAGGATGAGATAGGGAAGGGGGGATTGGGGGGTAATTAGGTTCGGTCCGAGGAAGGAGACCGATAGGTCTAATTCCTCAGACCAAGAGCCTCTTCACCATGCCAAGGAGCCCCCCTTGAAGAGGAATGAGGTCACAATCACAGATGCTTACCCTCTTCCTCATCTGGATGACGTAATCAACTTTGTGGGTAAGGCTACTTTTCTGTCCAAGTTAGATCTCCTTAAAGGTTACTATCAGGTACCTTTGACAGGCGAAGGAAATCTCTGCCTTCATAATTCCAGGAGGTCATTATCAATATACAGTTACCCCCTTCAGAATGAAAAACTCCCCCTCTTCATTCCAGAAACTTATCCATCAGACTATTAAAGGACTTGAAGGCATGGCAGCGTACCTGGATGATATTGTAGTGGTGTCTGATACTTGGGATCAACACTTATTTAGACCTTTCAGAGTTCCCATTTAACTGTTAATTTATCTAAGCCTTCCTTTGTCAGGCCACTGTTACTTTTCTAGGCCATGAAGTAGGTAGTGGCAAAGTTGCTCCTAAATTTACTAAAGTTCTTGCCATTAAAGATTATCCATTTCCACATGACAGGAAATCTCTTCAACGTTTCCTAGGCATGACAGGATTTTACAGAAGATTCTTTAAGAATTTCTCAGATATTGTAGCCCCTCTTACCTCTCTTACCAATCACAAAGTTCCCTTTAATTGGACCCCAGATTGTCATTGTGCTTTTGATAAAGCAAAAAGATAGTTGTTTATTGCACCCATTCTTTTGTCTCCAGACTTCTCCAAACCTTTCTCATTACAGGTTGATGCTTGTGAGTCTAGGGTTGGGGCAGTACTGTTGCAAAACGGAAACGAGGAGTTGCAGCCTGTAGCCTTCTTCTCTGCCAAGTTCCAGCCGCATCAGAGGGCTTACTCTACCACTGAAAAAGAAGCCCTCGCGCTGGTACTGGCTTTGGAGCACTTCGATGTTTACGTGGGCCAGACTTCGCAGGTGGTCACTGTCTATAGCGAATACAACCCTGCAGTATATCTCTAAGCCATGAAGATCCACAATACGAGGCTCATGAGATGGAGTCTACGACTGCAACCCTACTCTCTCAAAATATTACACATTGCCGGCAAAGAAAATATGTTGGCAGACTCTATCTAGAGTCTAACAAAGTTACTCTATACTACAATTATATATTAGGTTAGGATGTGTTAGGTTACTTGTGGTAACCCCTTTCAAGCTCTTTTTCTTTTTTATCCCCTGGTGTGGGTTTTTTTTCAGTGAGGGGATGCGGGCTACTGTCCGCCTGTGTCTTGGACCTATGTTAGCCCGACTGTCTGCTGTCTCGCTCTGAGTTTAGGGTTTGGCTTTTTGTCACAAAAAAAGCCGAGCTCTAAGAATTGGATGGTTGAGAGAAAGGTGGTCCCATTATTTGGTGCCATGGCAGGACGGTTACCACTGGGAGGTGGGAGCCTAATCCTGAGCCCTCTCAGGGTGGGGGTGTGGCATGCAAAGAGTATGTAACCTTTATTCGGCACATGTACACACCCTCATTTACAGGCTATCTCCCCCAACCAGTGAACCAGATTCCAGCCAATGAGAAGATGGTTTTGGCAATTGCAGAGGTGATGTGGGTACCACTCACCCGTCTGCCCTTGTCATTCCCATTCTAGAGCTGGTTGAAGCACGGTCTTCTCTCTAGTGGCTTCTATTCTGCCTTGCTTACCGTGGAGTGCACTAATACCTATTGTTGTACATAGTGTATATAGTGTACATACTTCTGTTCTAAATTGGTGAAGGATAATATAAGTCAAAAGTTTTTCTGCTGTGTTTATTTTGCTCCCTTTACACCCAGGATAATAGGCCTTTGGGACTCCCGTGTTGTAATATTTTACTTCCCCCTTTGAGCCATGTATATAAGGTCCATTTGTCAGAGATTAAATTTCATAAAATAACATATGTCTTTTTTTTTTTTTGAGAGTCAAGTCCCTGATAAGGTGTCTACTGCTCAATTTTCAGGCCAAGCTACCCTAAGAGCCAGTACTTATCAGGTCCCCTATCTTGTTATAACTATCCTGCATTATTTCTCACTGGGTTTTCTCCTGCTCTAACCCAAACTCTGTGTTTTCCTCCTTTCTTCTATGACTATGGCTATTTTTATCTCTTCCACTATTAAACGAGCAGGTGTGGCAGCATACTTCCAAGAGAATAGAGCGCTACCTTCTATTTTCTCATATTCTAGTAATTTCCCCTTATTTGTTTTCTATATTCTCATACAATATGCCATACAATATGGCATCATCTGGCGCTTTGTCGACCCAAGGGTGGGACCGGGGTGGAAACTGCATTTCATAATGAGAATAATTCATCCCGAGAATTGCAAACAAAAGTGGAATATGTTAAGGGGAGTGACTGGGCCAAACGCAGATTCATACACATTTTCTCTGGTGCTGGACCAGAGAAAACATGTTTTCCCTCTGCCTGGCTATCACACCTCCATAGCATATAAACATAGCATGTTTATATGCTATGTAATGCATTTCTTATATAATTTTGAAGAAAATATCTGAGATGGATTAATGAAAATGTGATGAGTGATTATTATTAAGTATTATTAGTATTACTATGGTGTTAAGACTTGAAGGACACTTTTAGTGATTTTAATGTGTACCTGCATGCCATCACAGTGTGTAAGTATATTTAGGTACAGGTACACATAAGTATTATTATCAGAGTACATATAAAATATGCAATAACTTTAAAACACTTGAAATTTTGGAGAGTTTCCAGACATAATAGAGAGATGTGTTCATGGAGAATGAGCACATCTCTAGAAAGACAGGGAGCCGTATAGTGAGTTTTGGTCATAATTTGAAATCACCGTATTAGCAGAATGCCATAAAGTGGGGCCCTACTGTATATACAACACAAACACACAAGAAAACAAAAGATAAAATTAACAAACAATAAACACTACTAACACAAATAAATAGTATCATACCACGTTAAAACAATCAGTATCAGGCTCTTGACAGACAAGATTTCAAATGTATAAAATTGAATTCCAAGAGCATGGGTAGGATTCAGAATGTGTAGCAGGGAAATATAGCCAAGGACTACACCCAGCAGCCACATACATCACATGGCCGTGTACAGGCAGCTCACAGTCTATGGATTCACTTCCCAGGAAGTCATGAGGAATAAGCTGTACGTTACCCATAATTTACACCACTGTAAAACATCACACTCCAGTACCATAGGTGGTGTACATGTGATGGAAACTGCCATGAATTTCATGTGTATGACTCAACCATTTGTACAATTAGAAAAATAAAAACTTGTGCATTTAGTAGTACTGAGTGTCACTGCCTCTAAAGAATGTCAAAGTTACTAATATGTGTTTGTATTTTTTTTTTTTTTTTTAACAAGTCGGTCGTCTCCCACCGAGGCAGGGTGACCCAAAAAGAAACAAAATCCCCAAAAAGAAAATACTTTCATCATCAATCAACACTTTCACCTAACTCATACATAATCACTGTTTTTTTTTAAATTCACTACCTAACAGAATACTCCATTCTACTGAATTTACAACAATGCATGCAACCATATGACCTGTCTTTGTAATACTCACTTGTGCTTTATAGTAATCAGTTTACATTAATGTTTTTCACTGATTTCATCATTGCTTAGTTAATCTTAAGTTAATTTTAAGCCAGCCCGTAATGCTATGCATAGTATAAGTGGCTTTGGCATGCTGCTCTTATCTGTATTTTTTTTTTTTTTTTTGTACCTCTGTAAGTGTGCTCAAATTATAAATAAATAAATAAATAAATACTACAGTTTAGAAGCATATACTATAAAGATATATAACATATCCCTCCAAACTGCTAATATCCCAAACCCCTCCTTTAAAGTGCAGGCATTGTACTTCCCATTTCCAGGACTCAAGTCTGGCTATATAAAAAATAACAGGTTTCTTTGAATCCCTTCACTAAATATTACCCTGCTCACACTCCAACAGCTCATCAAGTCCCAAAAACCATTCGCCTCCATTCACTCCTATCTAACATGCTCACATACGCTTGCTGGAAGTCCAGCAATACCTCCTTTATCCCCTCCCTCCAACCTTTTCGAGGACGACCCCTACCCCGCATTCCTTCCCCTACAGATTTATACGCTCTCCATGTCATTCTACATTGATCCATTCTCTCTAAATGACCAAACCACCTGAACAACCCCTCTTCAGCTCTCTGACTAATACTTTTAATAACTCCACACCTTCTCCTAATTTCCACACACCAAATTTTCTGCATATTTACACCACACATTCCCCTTAGACAGGACATCTCCACTGCCTCCAACCTCCTCCTCGCTGCAACATTTACAACCCAAGCTTCACACCCATGTAAGAGTGTTGGTACCACTATACTTTCATACATTCCCATCTTTGCCTCCACAGATAATGTTTTTTGTCTCCACATATACCTCAATGCACCACTCACTTTTTTTCCTTCAGAATCTCATTTTTCATAAACCCATCAGCTGACACGTCAACTCCCAAATATCTAACAACATTCACTTCTTCCATACTCCCTCTCTCTCCAATGTGATATCCAATTTTTCTTTATCTAAATCATTTGATACCCTCATCACCTTACTCTTATCTATGTTCACAAAGCCCTATCAAACTACAACTCCATGTGAGAAAAATGATGAACCTTCACAACAATGTAATTTTAGTGCTGGATGGTTTGTAAATTTTAAAAAGTACAACTGTCTTTATGACATAGTTTTCTGCTCAGCTCTATAAGTATAGTGGAACCTCGGTATACGACCAGCTCCCTACTCGAACAAAGCTCAGCACCTGCCAGAGCTTTGCTGTAAACTATTTTGTATTTCTTCACATTTTTTGGCACTTTTTTGTATTTGTATAAATAAGTCACCATGGGGTCTATGAAGATTAGTAATGACAGCAAAGTAAACAGAAAATTGGTTTGGAAGAAATTGTTCAATACTCGAACAGCCTTCTGGAATGAATTAAAGTAGCTTACCAAGGTTCCACCGAACCTCAGGGTAAGACATACCAGAGATAAATTACAGAATACTTTAGCACTCCAATATACCCATCAACTACTGACAATGCAGCATCCATATCCACACAAGAACCACAACTATCCACCTCAGGTCAATAATACCACATAATCCTATCCACACTTCCACTTCAAGCAGATAGCACTACCAAAATGTAAAGTTATAATGTAGTAATTTTTACCTTGTATAATGGTAAGAAAAAATTGTTAAATTATTAGTGTCTTCTTTCCTTATGTTCTTCAATACAAACAGTTTTTTAAGTGCAGATTTTCAGGAGCATAACACACAGTACAGGCTGACCATCACTAATCCAGCGCCATTGGGATGTAGGGTGCCAGATTAATGATTTTGCCATATTACAGAGTGGTTAGGATACGCTTAACCCAATGGTGATATTTCTGCATCGGCAATTTCACCCACTTTACGCCCTATTTTTGGTCCATTCCATTGTTCCAGTCTACCAAACTCATAGCTATTTCACTAGTAATCCTCCCATTTTGTCAAGTGAGTACAAGAAACCGCCCATTCACCTATATCGATTACCCAATAAAGTGGTCAGAAATTGGTAATTTGGCCAATTTCACACAAATTTCAAAAGATGCCAATTTCAAAATAGGGCCTAGAATAAACAATGCAAATATTCCTAGCACTAAAATAACATTTTCTCTGTTCAACAGTCACATCTCCAGGCCCCTCTTATACAGTGGAACCCCGGTTTTTGCCCTTAATCCGCTCCAGAAGGTCAGCTGAAAACCGATTTGTACGAAAACTGAAGTAATATTTCGCATAAGAAATAATGTAAATCCAATTAATCTGTTCCAGACACCCAAAAATATTAACAAAAAATACATTTTATAGAGAATAACTATAGTTTTACATACAGAAAAACAATAAGAAATAAATATAAAGTACTAATGAAATGGATAAATGAACATTTAACATCACTTTTACCTTTATGTGTATATATCTTTGGTTAGGCCTCATTTAGATTATGCTGCGCAGTTTTGGTCACCATATTACAGAATGGATATAAATGCGCTAGAAAACGAACAAAGGAGGATGACAAAGCTGATCCTATGTATCAGAAAACTTCCTTATGAGGATAGACTGAGGGCCCTGAAACTGCACTCTCTAGAAAGGCATAGAATTAGGGGGGAGATGATTGAGGTGTATAAATGGAAAACAGGAATTAATAAAGAGGATGTAAATAGCATGCTAAAAATATCTAAAATAGACAGGATTCGCTGCAACGGTTTTAAACTGGAAAATTTCAGATTCAGGAAGTATATAGGAAAGCACTGGTTTGGTAATAGAGTTGTGGATGAGTGGAACAAACTCCCGAGTACCGTCATAGAAGCTAAGACGTTGTGTAGTTTTCAAAATAGGTTGGATAAATACATGAGTGAGTGTGGGTGGGTGTGACTTGGACCTGACTAGCTTGTGCTACTAGGTTGGATGCCGTGCTCCTCCCTTAAGTGATGTGTCTGACCTGACTAGGTCAAGGCATTGGCTTAAGCTGGTGGGAGAATTGGACCTGCCTTGCATGGGCCAGTAGGCCTGCTGCAGTGTTCCTTCTTTCTTATGTTCTTATGTTCTTGTTGGCGTATGGAAGATGGCAAGGAGAGGGAGAAGGGGTTATTGTTTGGAAGGGGAATCCCCCTCCATAAAGACTTCAGGTATCAAAGACCTATCTGGGGTTACTTCTCTTCTTTGCATTTTACTGGCAGTAGGACCAGCCTGAGAGTTACTGGACCCCTGAAGCACAAAAATCAGTCCAGAGATGCCTGTTTCTGGTATCTCTAAGATTTGTCTAAAATGGGACACAGCACTGTCATTGAACATGTTGATGACACAGCTTGCAACAGCTTTGTTAGGGTGATATTTCTCCACAAAAATTTGCACCACACTCCACTTTGCACAAATGTCCTTAATTGCTGAAGAAGGCACATTCTTCCCTGTCTCTTCCTCCTCCTCCTCTGAAGCAATTTCCTCAGCTAAGGTCTGTTGCTGTTCCAGATGAAGGTGTTGCAGCTCTTCAGTGGTCAGCTCCTCCTTGTGCCCCTCCACCAACTCTTCCATATCCTGGTCACTCACCTCCAACCCCATGGACTTTCCCAAAGACACAATAGATTCCACAACAGGCATAGGGTCATCAGGGTCAGCCTCAAACCCTTCAAAATCCTTCTGGAGGACACATCCTGGCCACAATTTTCTCCAATAAGAGTTAATCATCCTGGAAGTCACTCCCTGCCAAGCCTTATCTATAAGGGTTATGAAATTGAGGATATTGAAGTGATTCCTCCAGAACTCTCTTAGGGTCGATTCAGTGTCCGAGGTCACTTCAAAGCACCTTTGAAACATTGCTTTGGAGTACAGTTTTTTGAAGTTTGAAATGACCTGCTAGTCCATGGACTGGATGAGAGGAGTGGTATTAGGGGTCAAGAACTTCCCTGTGATGAAACTAAACTCCCCCAACAATTGGTCTTCCAAGTCTCGAGGATGAGCAGGAGCATTGTCCATTACCAGGAGCCACTTGAGTGGCAATTTAGTTTCCAGGAGGTATTTCTTCACACTCAGGCCAAACACTTCATTGACCCACTCAATGAAAATTTGCCTCATGACCCATGCCTTATTGTTAGCCTTCCACAGCACACACAACTTACTCTTGATGATGCTGTTGTTCTTGAACATTCTGGGATTTTCAGAGTGATACACCAGCAAAAGTTTCACTTTGAAATCCTCACTAGCATTACCACAGAACAAAAGAGTTAGCCTATCCTTCATAGGCTTGTGTCTTGGCAGTGCCTTTTCTTCCTGCATGATGTAGGTCCTTTGGCATTTTCTTCCAGAAGAGGCCTGTTTCATCACAAATGAACACTTGTTGGGGGAGGAATCCTTCAGCCTCTTTGTACTCCTTGAATTCATCAACAAATTCTTCGGTCCCATGTTTGTTCGAACTTGCAGCCTCGCCATGCCCTAACATGCTGTGTATGCCGCTTCGCTTCTTGAATCTGTCGAACCAGTCTTTGCTGGCCTTAAATTCACTAACAGTAGCACTCATTCCAGGTATTTTCTTTACGAGATCCACATGCAACTGCCTTGCCTTTTCACAAATTATCGCCTTCACAACACTATTTCCTGCTAACTGTTTGCAATCTCTGTTTCGTTAACACATTTACCCCTTTCGCAACATCAGCTTCCTTCATTACTTTTTCTTCGCCAAGATGGAACTAATCGTTGATTTGGACTTCCCATACATCCTGGCGAGTTCGGCCACTCATACGCCACTTTCATGTTTTTCTATGAGTTCTTTCTTGAATTCTATTGTTTCTCACCTTCTTTACCAAACGGCTGGCACTCAGAACTTTCTTTGGCCCCATGGTGACTTATTTAGCAGTCGCAAGCACAAAAAACAATGGATTATTACAAAATGCTTCGGATGAACGCACTGAGTGATGCTCACTGAACAAGTAACAAAGGCAGACTGAGTCACTAATGTATGAGCGGCCACAACCCACAGGCAGGTGGACACATCTGGTATGAAAACTGAATTGTACGATAACCGGACCAGACAAAAACCGGGGTTCCACTGTACTACTCTTGCTTTCCATTTTGAATTTTTATCCACACAAAAAATAGAAGATTTACTGTTATGCAGACTACTGCATTATTATAATAATTGTATAAATAATGTCAACCAATACGTGACTGAGTATTAGACCAGCCAGTTGGACATGTATTGGACACGTATTCGATTTTTGCTGATGTTGAACATCAGCAAAAATCGAATATTTCCGCTACTTTGAGCTCAATTTCAAGGTACTTTCCCTCATGAAACCAATCAAAATCACATCTATGTCTGTAATATATCTTCAATTCTATCAAATGAGACCAAAAAAAATGAGAATACAACCATAGAAAACATAGAAAAATACACCGCAAATTTGCTGTTTTACACCAAAAACACAGTCGCATTTTTTTCTCATTATGCACTGCGTGCTGCAAGATTTTTTTTGATATGGTGCACACTTACCACACAGACCTATTCTCTCATATGTAGGCCCAAATTTACTGGTCACAGCTTATCTGAGTGAGGTGAGCTCATGGTGACCAACAGTGACTTCAAAGCCACCTTATCTTTTATGGACAATGTACTGTGTATGTGATTTACACAACAAGAAGCATTTCTTTTATTTGTTGAAACTATGGTTAGGGCTAAAAGTGAGCAGGTTATAATAATAAATGGAGAAAAAGAAACTGGAATGACTTACGCAGCAAGTAGTGCCACCAAACAGTAGCGGGAGGTTGGTGTGGCAACCCCGGAAATTTGAAATTATGCTAGTCAAAATTAGTACCGGATTACTGATTGAACCGGATTACTGATTGCCGGATTAGTGATGGCCAACCTATGTTTAGTTTCATAATTAAAAATAAATAACAACAGTGCAAATTCCTAAGGGAATTAATTTCATCATATAACAGGCAATTTTTCTTTAAGTTCCCATCCACCCTGCTGTGCCGTAGTGTCTTCAAAGTTAGTTTTTCTTAATTTCCTCTTTTGATCTTGGTACTTCTCATAGGTGTACATCACTCCTCCAGTTGTGTTTAAAGCAATTCCTGGAAAATAATCACTGCAATGTATACTTTTAATTACGAGGAAAAAATATCTATTTGATATACCACATGTACAACTTAACCTGCTCAGAAACATCATAGAAATAAAAATCAAAAATATAGAACTCACTGCCTGAAAATGTCAAAAAGTTTCCTATCTGCCAACAGCTTTAATAATATTGTTGAAAAAATCTATTAAATCTTACTTAAATGTTCTAGTCATGAGTGTTTGCAAATGATCATGCATTATTGTCACCACTACAATTCTACCACTCCATAAAATGCACATCACTGATCTGATGAATGCAATGTAAATTACCTGTAAGGCCTAAAACTATATGCTAGGACTAGAATTAGGTAGTAAGTTTTAGGAATAGTTTGCCCAAAATGCTTTACATAGTATGGAATAAGAGGTAGGTTACTGAAAACAGTCCCCTCAAGGGAGGTTCCTTGATGCTGGTGAGGGGCTCTTGATCTAGGGAATTGAATCTGTGCTCCAGTTCCCTGAATTAAGCCTGAATACCTTCCATCCCCCCACAGGCACTTCCTCATGATTATAATAATAATAAAACTGAAAGCAGAGAAGAGTTTTACGAGAATAGTGAGGCTGTTACGACTTGCTCTATGCCGCAACAATATGGGAATAATTACTTTGTTTTGTTTTTTGGATAGTTTTATTTACTACCAATTATGAACTTTTATTGGTATCCAGGCAGTAAATTAAAATGACAATTCACTATTATCAATGAAATGAGACTGTACAATGAGGAACGTAATTCTATGTTCAAATCCTCATGAATTAAGCATAATACAATAATTACAATGAACAGTCCAAATAAGAACGACTATGGGAGCTTTAAGGAAGTAAATCAGTTATCCTTCTTAACCCTTTCAGGGTCCGTCCCGTAGATCTACAGCTTTACGTTCAGGGTCCAAACCGTAGATCTACGCCATGAGCTCAGCTCACTCTGATAAACTGTGAGTGGTACATTTGGGCCTAGATATGAGAGAATACATCTATGTGGTATGTGTGCACCACATAAAACAGATCCTGCAGCACACTGTGTATAATGAGAGAAAAAAAATGAAATCATGATTTTTCGATTAAAACAGCAACTTTGCAGTGTTTTTTCGTATGTTTTTTATAGTTGTATTTGAGATTTCTTGGTCTCATTTGATAGAATGGAAGACATATTACAGAAATATAGATGATTTTGATTGGTTTTAGCATTGGAAATGGCTTGAAACTGAGCTCAAAGTAGCGGAAATGTTAAATTTTTGCCGATATTCAAGAGTAAACAAACGACCTCACACGTCTAATACATGTCAGCTGGTGGGTCTAATATACATTAACAAATATGGTGATGATAATTATACAATTATTACAGTATTGCATAACAGTAAATCTTCTATTTTTTGGTGTGAATAAAAATTCATTATGTGAATAAAAAATCAAAATGGAATTTATTTGTAAAGCCTCAAAACATAACTAATGAACAGAGGAAATGTTAGTTTAGTGCCAGGAATGCCTACATTGTTCATTCTGGACCCTATTTTGAAATTGGAATATTTTGAACTTTGTGTTAAATTGGCCAAATTAACAATTTCCGATCACTTTATTTTGTAGTTGAAACAGTTGACTTGGCGATTTCTTGTGCTCAATCGATAGAATAGAAGTAATACTAGTGAAATAGCTAAGAATTTGGTTGATTGGAATAATGTAATTGGCCTAAAATGGGAGTCAAAGTCGGCAAAATCGCCGATTCGTAAATATCGCTGACACATCAAAATTCGCGAGAGCATAATTTCGTCAATTTTCCACCAAATTTCGTACTTTTTGTTTTATTACCTTCACAAAAAGATTCTCTACGATTTCATAAGAAAAAATAACAAATTTTTTTTTTGAAAATTCTTGGACACTGGTGCGTGACTCCAGATTTGGGCCTTGGACCCTGAAAGGGTTAAGCAGAAGAGTTATCAGACTCTTGGAATTAACAGCAAAGTTAAGACAATAGGCATGATTTAGAATTATATTGACTAAGTTAAGATCTCTGGGTTGAAGACCCGATCAGAGTAAGTGCTATGATCTGACTAACTGTTCAAATGCTCAGTGGTCTGACGTCAGGTCAGTCAGGAGGTAGCGCCAGGCACCAATTCTGGAACCATCAACCGGTCTCTAAAGTAGTGGTTTCCCACTTGCATAACAGAACACAGTAATCAACCTACTATAATACAATAATAATATAATACAATATAATATAATACTATAATAATGCCTAACGACTAACATCTTATTGAATACAACCTTGCTTGGGAGTATCTTTTATGATTTATACCGTACCAGATAATAATATATAGTCGAACCTGCTTTATCTAGCTAGTAATAAAGTGGTTCGCGATATATTATTACAGAACTTATTTTAACCAGGCCTTTTATTTTTGTATATAATGGAGTGTGAAGGAGGGGCACGTAACAGAAGCTCAGGTTAGAGTATGTAGGAGAGAGGGAGATTGTTTCCCAGTAAAAGTAGGCCTTAGACAGGGATGTGTGATATCATCATGGTTGTTCAATATATTTATAGATGGGGTTGTAAGAGAAGCGAAGTGTTGGCAAGAGGCATGGGGTTAAAAAATAAAGAATCTAGCACAAAGTGGGAGTTATCACAGTTGCTCTTTGCTGATGACACTGTGCTTTGGGAGATTCTGAAGAGAAGTTGCAGAGGTTGGTGGATGAATTTGGTAGGGCATGTAAAAAAAGGAAATTAACCCTTTCACTGTCAAGACCCCTGATCCTAAACTCACCATGTTGAAAAATATTAAAAAAAAAAAAATTCTTACCAAAATCTTAAGAATATTTTTGCGAGTGTTTTAAAAGGAAAAAAAAATTGTGATCAGTACTTACTGAGACAGAGGCATGAAGTTGACAGAAAGTGCACCGCTTATAGCAACTTCGGCAACTGCCGCTCACTTGGTAATATTATATTCACTTTTATTCTACTTTTTCTTTCAGTTTTTAATATTTTATTTTTTCAAGTAACTTTTATGGCCTGTGAGATCAATATAAGAAATAATGTATATATATATTCACTCGCATGCTACACAATAACCGCACAAATATTATTATTATATTGTTTAAAAAACATGTTTACACAAACAAACAATAAAAAATGTTGTTTATTATGATTTTTCTATAATAGTATATATATACACATATAGAGTCACTGGACACGTTCCTAGAAGTGCTGCAGCTTGTGAAACTCTTTGAAACATGGTGTTATGCACAGTGGTGTTTTACACTCCTCACACATAAAATGAGTATCTCTACATTTTTGTGGGTGTTTTGTTGTATGTGCACAGACAAAAATCTCTTTTCAGAAAATTTCTTCTTAATAGGTAGTGATCACCAGGCCTCAAACAAGAGGGTATTTGGTGATAAGTTCATAGGCAGTTTTCTACTGCAGGTGTTGTTACTTGGTACTGTACTTGAATAATATTTTTCAGATGACAAACAAAACTTGCCATATGGTGGTTCGTTTCTGGTCCTAATCTTACACATATTATAAGCATTGCGCATGGAAATGTACACAGGATGGAAAAAGTTTCATGTACCAGTTATAACTCTTGCGAACACAATCTGCAAACCCAATTTGCATGTCACATTTGTCCACTGAATGCATATTGAGAGTATAGTCCATCACAGCTGCAGGTTTCAGAATGGGTTCATTGGTCTCTCTATTCTGCCTGCCATTGTCTGTCATTTCGTTTCAGTGAACTCATGTCAACAGTGTGACATCTCGTTTGTCATGCCACCAAAATGCCATGATATCACTGGCAGCAAACACCTGCACCTCACCTCTATGAGTGCCTGCGTCGAACCTAGGCCTGTGTTTATGATTTGCATGCACTGTACCACACACATCTGTCATGTTCACTCACAAAAAAATCACTGAATAAGGGGCTGGTGTACCAGTTATCAGTATATAATGTATGCCCCTTACCAAGATATGATTCCATCATTGTTCTAACCACAACACAAGAGATACCCAATAACTTCCTGGTATCTTACAGTGTATTACTTCCAGTGTACACAATAATATCCAATACAAGACCACTGTAGCAATCACAAAGTACAAACAACTTTATACTAAAGCATTTCCTCTTGCTTGGTATACACTGCTTGAACGACAGTCTACCTTTGAACAAAATCAAAGACTCATCAATAACAAAATTCCTGAAGGGATAAAAATACATAGAGAATTTCTGTTTCAGATACATAAGCACATTCCAAATCTTATATAAACTGTTGTTTCTGTCAGGCCTGGTTTTGTCTGAGAAGTGTAGCATACATAATAGTAGCAGAAATCGATTTAATGGTATTATTTCACTGAAAGCTGGGGTTGAAATCAGGCAGCCTGTCAACCAGTATGATGTGACAGTGTGCTTATACACATATGGCATAAGCATTATCGTGGCAAGGAACAGATACATCTCAGCCACAGCTGTCTCCTTCCACTGGTGTAGGTGTGATCTTGGTGAAACAATTGTGTTTGCCATGATATAATTGAAGTAGGTGTTACTTTCCCTGACATTAATTTCCACCAAGGGCTCGTCAAAGAATAACTCAAAACACGGTAGTTCAGTGGCATTGTTCCCGAGTGTACAAGATGGCCATATTCCACCTTGAGTTTCATCAAAGTGATGAGGATTGGGAACAAAATTGGCGCCCTGCTACAAATCCCAGATGCAGTCTGCTGGTGGGTACCGGATATTGACAAGTGGTTGTGGTCGTGCAGGTTGTTGCAGTTGTGGAGGTTGTTGGGGTGTGTAGGTGGCTGAGGGTGGACTTTGTTGTGGATGTGCTGAGTCAGCAGCGTGGCTACCAGCCTGGGGTGCTGCTGGTGCCACTTGACACCTAGCACCACCACCACCTGATGCTGCATGTATATTATCCATCCCAATTGCAACAATATCATTGTCATCTTCACTATCTGTTCCTGGTGTAGGGCCATGGGATGTACTCCGAGATGTGAAAGTTGAGACACTTGTGCAACATCTGGTTATCTTTATTGTAGACGTTTCGCCATCCAGTGGCTTTATCAATACAGATTCTTGGACATAATAAGAAATACGAAGAACTATATACAAAAGATGAGGTAATCAGTCCCTCAGCCTTGGAGGTGGTGTTTAGAGCACCGTGGTTGTAGAGAATCCCGCCTACCAGTGACTATGCCCTCGTCTGCTACACGTCCCTTTCACTGACGCCTATATAAGTGCTAGTCTCCTTGCCTGTGCTTCAGAATCTCTACAACCACGGTGCTCTAAACACCACCTCCAAGGCTGAGGGACTGATTACCTCATCTTTTGTATATAGTTCTTTGTATTTCTTATTATGTCCAAAAATATGTATTGATAAAGCCACTGGATGGCGAAACGTTTACAATAAAGATAACCAGATGTTGCACAAGTGTCTTAACTTTCATCTTGTCGGTACTGTATACCTGTCTTGCACAACTTGTCAGGCACTGCAACATCATGGTATCTTGATTCAGAGGACATCTACATGACCTTCTTCACGACTTCTACAACTAGCCCATCAATTTGGGAAGGACCTACTTCCACTGGGGAATCCCGCCTACCAGTGACTATGCCCTCGTCTGCTACACGTCCCTTTCACTGACGCCTATATAAGCGCCAGTCTCCTTGCCTGTGCTTCAGAATCTCTACAGCCACAGTGCTCTAAACACCACCTCCAAGGCTGAGGGACTGATTACCTCATCTTTTGTATATAGTTCTTCATATTTCTTATTATGTCCAAGAATCTGTATTGATAAAGCCACTGAATGGCAAAACGTCTACAATAAAGATAACCAGATGTTGCACAACTGTCTTAACTTTCATCTTGTCGGTATTGTATACCTGTCTTGCACAACTCCGAGATGTACTCCTTCCCTTGCAATAGCATATGGCACACTACCAGAATGCATGTAGCATTGTATATATTGACTCTTCACTGGAGAATATTCCTGTTGCTACTGGAACTGTAATCAAGAGCTTGGATATCATAATCACTATCATTACCACTGCTCACATCTGAGTCCTGGACATGGGAAAATATGAGTTTCCTCTTTTGCTCTGGTACAACTGAACGTGAACAAGATGGGCCAGCACCTGAGGTTGAATTGAGGGTCGTCTGGGCTTTCAGGACTATTTTCGGTATCCTGGGCACTGCTTTCAGTCACAGACTCCTCGAAACCATGAAATTCATCTTCACTGACACTTCCATCTGTGTTAGAACTATCAGTTGGGTAAAGAAGAGTCCCAATTTGCCGGGGAGTGAGGTATTTCTTAGTGTGAGGAATGGTAAACAAGGCGTCCTGAAATGGCATTCCCACAATGCACCACTGACTCCCCAATTTTTTATACTGTGCACACTGAGCATGCAGACTCATTCTCTCACATGTATGCCTACCAGCTTTCTTCCGCTAGATTTGAAGCTGCTAGAATTTTGACATAGTATTACAGGACCAACACTGGCTTGCAAGCCATAATATCACAGGACTGACAGTGAAATAAGTGAATATAGGAAAGAGTAAGGTGATGAGGACAACAAGAAATTTAGATAATGAAAGATTGTATATCAGATACGATGGGGAGAGAGTATGGAGGAGGTGAACATATTTAGATATTTGAGAGTGGATGTGTCAGTAGATGGGTCTATGAAAGATAAAGTGAGTCACAGAACTGATGAGGAGAAAAGTGAGTGGTGCACTGAGGAGTCTGTGGAGACAAAGAACATTATCCATGGAAGCAAAGAGGAGAATGTATGAGAGTACAGTTATACCAATGCTCTTATATGGGTGTGAAGCATGGGTGGTGAATGTTGCAACAAGGAGAAGGCTAGAGGCAGTGCAGATGTCATGTCTGAGGGCAAAGTGTGGTGTAAATATAATGCAGAGAATTCGTAGTTTGGAAATTAGGTGGAGGTGTGGGGCTGTTGAGGTGGTTTGGACATGTAGAGAGGCTGGAATGAAACAGAATTATTTGGAGAGCATATAAATCTGTAGTGGAGGGAAGGTAGGGTAGGGGTCAGCCTAGGAAAGGTTGGAAGGAGGGGATAAAGGAGGTTTTGTGTGCAAGGGGCTTGGACTTTCAGCAAGTATGTGTAAGCATGTTAGATAGGAGTGAATGGAGACAAATGGTTTTTAATACTTGTCATGCTGTTGGACTGTAAGCAAGGTAACATTTTTGAAGGAATTCAGGGAAATCGGCAGGCCGGACTCGAGTCCTGGAGTTAGGAAGTACAGTGTCTGCACTCTGAAGGAGGGGTGTTAATGCTGCAGATTTATAACTGTAGTGTAAGCATGCCTCTGGTATGGAGTGAATGATGATGAAAGTTTTTATTTTTCGGGCCACCCTGCCTTGGTGGGAAACAGCCGATGTGTTAACAGAAAATTGACTAGGGGTGCAAGAGAATAAGATATGACTTGAGGCTTGTGCCATTGCTAAAAAAGGTTGACAACCACTGCTGCAAGCCAACATACTCTAAACCTAACTATTGGAACTTCTATGTATATATATAAGAAGTGTGGATATTTTTTATTTTAAGCTTCATGGATTTATTTCACCCCAGTTTGGTATAAATGGATACTTTATTATTATTATTATTATTATTATTATTATTATTATTATTATTATTATTAGTATGGTACCTGGTACTGTACATTCATGAGGAAATACCTTGATTAGATTTTCTGACAATCTGGTCATTAAATTTATATAGGATAAGTCACCAGACAGCTGACTAACTTAACTAACCTATAGACATCTTTATTAAGATATGACTTGAGGCTTGTGCCATTGCTAAAAAAGGTTCACAGCTTCCCTATCTTCATCAACATTTAACAATTCCTCAAAATATTCCTTCCATCTTCCCAATACCTCTAACTCTCCATTTAATAACTCTCCTCTCCTATTTTTAACTGACAACCACTTGACTGAAACTGACTGTGCAGTTAGGTTTTTATCTGAGTATTTTAATCACATGACCAAGTAAAAGATGATAATGTACTTCTTTCCATATGCCAAAAAAATTAAATACATTATCATCAAGTATAAAAAAGAAGATAAAGAAAAAGAAAACATTCATGAAAAAAATGATATAAGACAACTGATACACATGTTAAAGATATGGAGACACAGGGGCATTGTAAGGGGGGGCCTGCCCCAGGTGACACCATTTAGGGGGGTGACACCATAGAGCCTCTAAAGAAGGTGACACTAATGCCCAAAACAGTGCTGCACCAGCATAAGAGAAGAATCCTTTGTATTTATAGAGCCTATTATATATTAAAGTACAAATAAGCCTATACAGTGGACCCCCGCTTAACGATCACCTCCCAATGCGACCAATTATGTAAGTGTATTTATGTAAGTGCGTTTGTACGTGTCTGTTTGGGGGTCTGAAATGGACTATTCTACTTCACAATATTCCTTATGGGAACAAATTCAGTCAGTACTGGCACCTGAACAGTGGAACCTCAAAAATCGAACTGCTCCCAACACAACCAATTATGTAAGTGTATTTTTGTAAGTGCTTTTATAAGTGTATTTTTGAGGGTCCGAAATGGACTAATCTAATTTACATTATTCCTGATGGGAATAAATTCATTCGGTAAAGGCACTCGAACAGCCTTCTGGACCAAAGAAAGTTCGATATTTGAGGTTCCACTGTACTTCTGGAATGAAAAAATATCGTTAACCGGGGGTCCACTGTATAGGGAAAAACCATTGATTTTGATGATGTGATAGATGATTTTGCATAATTGAAGGCAAGGAAATGTAAGATTAGATTCACTGAGATGTTACCTGTACTCAAGGTCAAATTAGAACTAGTGTTTCTCTGATATTGCAGTGTTTTTCTTTATTTTTCAAGTCTTTTTTTGTTTTTGCATTGTTGAAGATGAATAAATGTAGGATCTGTTGGCTGTACTCAAAGTGGTATTTGAGTTTGTTTCCTCAATATTACTATGATTATTTATTTTATCATTAATAAAGTTGAGAAGTATTCTCCTGTTCAGTTCATGGCTCTTAAACGTTCTTATTGCTAAACATTTGTCACTGGTCATGCAGTAGTGACATAGCTGGAGTTTACCCCCCCAACCCCCACCCTTGAATTTCATGGGGATGACACCAAAGATGCTGCCCCAGGTGACACCAGAGATTCTGCCCCAGGTGACACCAACTCTAGTGACGCCTCTGATCTACAGTAGATGTGCACATATCACAGACCTTGGTATGAAAGCTCAAGTCAATGTTAATTTATGCCTCTCCCCCTCCCCTTCATTAACCCCTTGACTGTCGAAACCCCAAATCCTGAGGTGTCTTCTGGTGTTAAAAAATTTTTGGAACAAAAAAAAAAAAAAAAAAAAAAAATCTTATGAAATAATAGAGAATCTTTTCCTGATGGTAATGACACCAAAAGAATGAAATCTGATGGAAAATTTACAGAATTACGCTCTTGCGAAGTTAGCGACCTCAGCAATATTTACGAATCGACAATTTCGCCCAATTTGAGCCCTATTTTCGGCTAATTCCATTGTTCCAGTTGACCAAACTCATAGCTATTTCTTTAGAACTCCATTTGTTCTATTGACTGAGCACAAAAAACTGCCCATTTACCAATTTCAACTACCCAACAATGTGGTCAAAAATTTGCAATTTGGCCAATTTCATGCAAATTAAAAAATATGCCAACTTCAAAATAGGGTCCAGAATGAATAATGCAGACATTCATGTCTCCAGGCCCCTCTGATATTACTCTTGCTTTCTATTTTGAATTTTTATTCAAACAAAAAATAGAAGATTTACTGTTATGCAGACTACTGCAATATTGTAATAATTGTATAAATAATGTCAACCCATTCATGACTGCATATTAGAATGGCTACTTGGACATTTATTGGACAATGACATCATTTGTTTACTTTTGAACATCAGCAAAAATCAAACATTTCCCCTACTTTGAGCTCCATTTCAAGGTTCTTTTCATAGTAAAACCAATCAAAATCACCTCTATTCTATAATATGTTTTCCACTCTATCAAATGAGACCAAGAAAACGAGAATACAATCATAAATACTATACAAAAATACACCACAAAGTTGGCATTTTAATCTCAAAAAAACGGTCAGTTTTTTTTCCTCATTATGCACTGCGTGCTGCAGGATTTTTTTTATGTGGTGCACACTGACCACACAGACCCATTCTCTCACATGTGGGCCTATTAGCTTTCTCCTGATTGATTTGAAGCCGCTAGAATTTTTGAGAATATACATGTACATCAACCTAGGTAGTAGGTTGGTAAACAGCAACCGCCCAGGGAGGTGCTACCGTCCTGCCAAGTGAGTGTACAACGAAAACCTGTAATTGTTTTACATGATGGTAGGATTGCTGGTGTCTTTTGTCTGTCTCATAAACATGCAAGATTTCAGGTATGTCTTGCTACTTCTATTTGCACTTAGGTCACACTACACATACATGTACAAGCATATATATACACACCCCTCTGGGTATTCTTCTATTTTCTTTCTAGTTCTTGTTCTTGTTTATTTCCTCTTATCTCCATGGGGAGGTGGAACAGAATTCTTCCTCCGTAAGCCATGCGTGTTGTAAGAGGCAATTAAAATGCCGGGAGCAAGGGGCTAGTAACCCCTTCTCCCGTATAAATTACTAAATTTAAGAGAAACTTTTGTTTTTCTTTTAGGGCCACCCTGCCTTGGTGGGATACGGCCGGTGTGTTGAAAGAAGAAGAAGATATGTACATCAAACACGGTGGCTCGTAAGACATATATATATACAACTGAAACAGTCAAAGGGTTAAACTACAAATAAAACAAACCTGCAACATTAACTGGATGCAAAGTAACTCCACCAAAAGCGAAGAATCCAATGATGGTCTGAAAGACACTCTTTGTCACGCCCACAACTGAGGTAGTGAGAGCACAATTGAGCATCGTACACAAAAACATTGAAAAGTTTAACAGCAGTCCCATTACCAGCAGTAGTGTGAAGATCATGTGGAAACTTGTATCTGAGAAAGCAAAATAATTTTGTTGATCAAACATAATTTTAAGTTACTAAACTTTTTATCTATATACTATATCTTGGTCATCCTTATACTCTACTCTGTTTTCAGTTCAATTGGGAAGGGAAGGGGGTAGAAAACTGTGCAACTGCAAATGAAGCTGGGTCCCCAGACACACAGATGTTAAGGAAATGAACACACACACTCAGCCACTAGGTCAGCTATTCATGAACTACCAATTTCCCACAGGAATATTTCTCTCTTGGACTATTTTCCAGCACTCACATACCAATTCCATAATCAGTGGTAACAATGTTGGTCCAGGGTAGACTACAACAATTTTTTTTTTCAAACTACAATTGGGTTTGGGAAGTTACACTCTTGCAATTTTGCATTTGACACACGATTCACCCATGGGTGAGGCATCTGCTACCTTTCTGTGCGAACTGCCAGGTAGCAATGTCAGTTCACCATATATTAAGTGACTGTCCTATCTATCAGAGCATACAGAATGCACTTCCAACATCAGCAACACCCTAATACACTCACTATAACTAGCCTCCTCACTGAAAGTCCCACCTTTAATGTAGACTCACTCCTTGAGTTTTTCATGAAAACTAACCTACTGCACCAGCTATGTATGGCTTCAATTTTGCACACACACTGACCCCCTACACCTCACCCTACCTTTGCACATCCTTACCCACATAGCTGCATGGCCTACACAGGTTTAACAAGTTATCTGAACTAAGATGTCTGCACACTTCTGGCAAGATAGCAACTGAATGAATTATGGTGAATGCATTTTCTATTTCTTGTTTCACCCTACCTCAGTGGGGAAAAACCAGTGTTAAAAAATAATAACAACAATAATAATAATAACAGTAATAATAAAAATAATAATAAGAATTATATTGCTGTCTTCTCTTCCCCTCACTTCTAGAATGTGTATGACATGATTAAATGGGGTCAGCTGAAAGACCTTACTACAAATTAACAATACTGTATTGTTGTCATAATTTGTCTTTAAACATTAGAGCTGTCTCCTCTCAGCTTCTTCCTTGGTCAGTAAAGAGGCTATATTTATGAAAAGCAGGAACAGATATACAGTTCTTCTTCTTTCAACAAACCGGCTGTTTCCCACCGAGGTAGGGTGGCCCAAAAAGAAAAACAAGTTTTTCTTTTAAACTTTAGTAATTGTATACAGGAGAAGGGGCTACCAGCCCCTTGCTCCTGGCATTTTAGTCGACTTTTACGACGTGCATGACTTACGGAGGTAGAATTCTTTTCCACCTCCCCATGGAGATAAGAGAAAATAAAGAAGAACAAGAACTATTAAGAAAATAGAACATCCAAGTGGGTGTGTGTGTACAAGTACCATCCGACTTACGACCAAGCTACTTTCTAACCAACCGGTCATAAGTCAAAATGGATGCAAATTGAACTTTATGCTTTTAGTACTGTATTTTATACTGTAAGGTTTAAGAGAAACACTGTGTACAACACAAACAGTTGTTTATTTGCATACAAAACATTTACATGCATGAAAAATACAAAAACATTTGTATGCATGAACAGAAAAGTACAAAATAAGTTAAGCTGTAAACAGTACGGTCGTAAGTACAAGTGGTCATACGTCAAGCAGGTCGTAAGTCGGATGGCACTTGTATATATTTGTGTATATGCATGTGTAGCGTGACCTAAGTGTAAGCAGAAATAGCAAGATATACCTGTTAACCTGCATGTTTATGAGATAGAAAAAACACCAGGAATCCTACCATCAGGTGAAACAATTACAGGTTTCTGCCTCACACTCACATGGCAGGACAGTAGTACCTCCCTGGGTGGTTGCTATCTACCAACTTACTACCTAGGAAATTTTAATTATAAAACAGTAATGTTTTATATTTAAAATTTCTCTCATTTGAAGAAATCAGCATAACCATAACTATAAAACCTCTCTACTTATGAGCAATAAAATACATATTGTATGACTTGCCTTGAATATACTCGTAGGTAAGGACATCTGTCAGTTCTCCTTGAAGAATAGTAAGAATAAGAAATGGAACAACAGAGATACAACTGTTGAGATGGAGAACATGCAGTGGAGAAAGATGGTTCTCACCACACTGTTGTAACAAGGTCTGTTGTAGAGACTGTAGTAACACACTCGCTCCTCCCATCAGAAATGCAAAGCCATTAAAGGTTGGGTCAGTCATTGCTGAAAGTACAATACCACAGCAAACCTTTAGTTAATTGTAATATTAACAGGTGACAAAAGCAGTGTATATGGTTTACTGAATTTATGATGCAGAAGGATTATGTAGATAATATGTCTGTCATACAGTCACAACTTCAACCCAGGAAGTTAAGGTAGTCCTGTCCCCATACGTATATTGTAGCAAAATAAGTCCTGAAGGTCAAGTACAGAACTCAAGCAGCAATTAAGGTAAAACTGCTACACAATATTAAAGTAAATAAGAGAAATTAGCAGACAAAATGTATATGTTAAAGTTACATAGTGAGAAAAGCATAACATTCTTGCCTAGTATTAACTCCATTTGGGTTGGATCCCATTGTGCTACAGCTTTGAAGCCCAGGTCAGTCCCGTTGTTCTACACCATGAACTCAGCTTTCTCAGATAAGCTGTGAGTGGTAAATTTGGGCTTTAATATGAGAGAATGGGTCTATGCAGTATGGGTGCACCCTTACCACAGCATGCAGTGCATAATGGGAAAAAAATTGCCACTGTATTTTTATTTTAAAATAGTGACTTTGCAGTGCATTTTCGTATGGTTTTTATGATGGTATTCTCGGTTTCTTGGTATCATTTGAAGGAATGGAGAATATATTACAGAAATAGAGATGATTTTGATTGGTTTCAGGAGACTGAAAGTACTCATGAAATCGTAATGACACAATTGCAAACATACCATACCACGGGCAGGGTTAGAACCCACACTCAGAGTCATAGAACGCATTGGTCTGGAGTTTTATGATTTTCTGATTGTGGGTTCTAACTCCACCTGTGATGTGGTATGGACTGACAGTAGCTTGAAATTAAGACCAAAGTAGCAAAAATGTTCGATTTTTGCCGATATTCCAGAGTACACAAATTACGTCCCTCATCCAATACGCATTCACAAATGCACTGACATTATTTATACAATTATTACAATAATGCAGTAGTCTGCATAACAGTAAATCTTCTATTTTTTACGTGAAAGAAAATTCAAAATGGAAAGTAACTGTAATATAGGAGAGGCCTGGGGACATAAGTAATAAACAGAGGGAATATTTAATAACTAAATAACAAAAAGACACAATACTGTGACTGGAACAATACACATATAACCAGCACATAGGAGAGAGGAGTTTACGACGACATTTTGGTCCGACTTGAACCATTTACAAATGGTCCAAGTCAGACCGAAATGTCATCGTAAACTCCTCTCTCCTATGTGCGGGTTATGTGTGCAGAGGAAATATTTTCTAGTGCCAGGAATGTCTACATTGTTTATTCTGGACCCTGTTTTTAAATTGGCAATTCAAATTTTGTGTGAAATTGGCCAAATTACCACTTTCTGATCACTTTACTGGGTAGCTGAAATAGGAAAATGGGCAGTTTCTTCTACTCAGCTGTTAGAATGGAAGGAATCTGGGTGACAGGAACAATGGAATGGGCCGAAAATAGGACTCAAAGTGGGTGAAATCGTCGATGTGTAAATATTGCCAAAACTGCTAACTTTGTGAGCACATAATTCCGCAAGTTTTCCCATCAAATTTCATAGTTTTGGTTTCATTGCCTAATCAGGGGTTCTACCCCCTCTCTAAAAGAAAAAAAAAAGAATCACATTCATAGTCATCCATTCAATTACAGTAGGGCCCCGCTTTATGGCATTTTGCTTTATGGCATTCCACTAATACAAACATTTCAAATTATGACCAAAACTCACTATACAGCTCCCCCCCCCCACCTGACTTTCTAATACAGTCACTACGCCCACCCAGTTTGTTTACATTTTCCGTGAGCACCATGTCTCTCCATTATGTCTGGAAACTTTCTAAAATTTCAAGTGTTTTAAAAGTTATTTCATGTTTTATATATACAGTAGGGCCCCACTTTACAGAGTTTTGCCTTACAGCATTCTGTTAATACAGACATTTCAAATTATAGGTAGTAGGTTGGTAGACAGCAACCACCCAGGGAGGTACTACCATCCTTCCAAGTGAGTGTAAAATGAGAGGATGTAATTGTTTTACATGATGGTAGGATTGCTGGTGTCTTTTGTCTGTCTCATAAATATGCAAGATTACAGGTACGTCTTGCTACTTCTACTTACACTTAGGTCACACTAAACATACATGTACACGTTTATTTATACACACTCATCTGAGTTTTCTTTGATTTTATCTTAATAGTTCTTGCTCTTATTACTTTTCCTTTTACATCCATGGGGAAGTGGAATAAGAATCTTTCCTCTGTAAGCCATGCATGTTGTAAAAGTCAACTAAAATGCCGGGAACAATGGGCTAGTAACCCCTTTTCCCGTACAGAGTACTAAAAAGAAGAAGAAAATTGTCAAAGTGGGATGTCTGAATGTGTGTGAATGTTGTGCGAATGATAAGAAAGAGATGATTGTGGATCTTATGAATGAGAAGAAGCTGGATGTCCTGGCTTTAAGTGAAACAAAGCTGAAAGGGGTGGGAGAGTGTCAGTGGAGAGAAGTAAATGGGATTAGGTCAGGCATTTCAAATAGAGTTAGAGCTAAAGAAGGAGTAGCAATAATGTTGAAGGATAAGCTATGGCAGGAAATGAGGGAGTATAAATATATTAATTCAAGGATTATGTGGAGTAAAATAAAGGTTGGATGTGAAAAGTGGGTTATAGTAAGCATATGTATATGCACCTGGAGAAGAGAGAAGTGTAGAGGAGAGAGAGAGAGGTTTTGGGAATTGTTGAGTGTGTGGTGAGTTTTGAGTCAAGTGTGAGAGTACTTGTGGTTGGGGATTTCAATGCTAAAGTGGGTAAATATGTTGTGGAGAGAGTAGTAGGTAAATTTGGGGTGCCAGGGGTAAATGAAAATGGAGAGCCTTTAATTGAGCTATGTGTAGAAAGAGGTTTGGTAATAAGTAATACTGTACGTATTTTATGAAAAGGAGGATAAATAAATATACAAGGTATGATATAGCACATAATGAAAGTAGTTTGTTGGATTATATAGTGGTGGATAAAAGGTTGATGTGTAGGTTTCATATGTACATGTTTATAGAGGGGCAACTGATATATCAGATCATTATTTAGTTGTAGCTACAGTTAGAGTAAGAGGTAGATGGGACACAATGAAAATGGTAACAACAAGTAAGAGAAAGGCGAAGGTGTATAAACTAAAGAAGGAAGAAGTTTGGGTGAGATATAAGCAACTATTGGCAGAAAGGTGGGCTAGTGCATGTATGAGTAGTGGGGAGGGGGTGGGGGGTTGAAGAGGGTTAGAACAGTTTCATAAAAGCAGTATTAGAATGTGGGGCAGAAGTTTGTGGTTATAGGAGGGTGGGTGCAGGAGGAAAGAGGAGTGATTGGTGAGATGATGAAGTAAAGGGTGTGATAAAAGAGAAAAAGGTAGCTTATGAGAGCTTTTTACAAAGCATAAGTGTTATAAGAAGGGCAGAGTATATGGAGAGTAAAAGAAAGGTGAAGAGAGTGGTGAGAAAGTGTAAAAGGAGAGCAGATGATTGAGTGGGAGAGGCAATGTTAAGAAATTTTGATGAAAATAAGAAAAAATTTTGGAGAGAGATCAACAAGTTAAGAAAGCCTAGGGAACAAATGGATTTGTCAGTTAAAAACAGAGTAGGGGAGTTAGTAGATGGGGAGATGGATGTATTGGGTAGATGGCGGGAATATTTTGAGGAACTTTTAAATATCTACAAAGAAAGGGAGGCGATAATTTCATGCACTGGCCAGGGAGGTATACCATCTTTTAGGAGTGAAGAAGAGCAGGATGTGAGTATGGAGGAGGTGCATGAGGCATTACATAGAATGAAAGGGGGAAAAGTAGCTGGAACTGACGGGATCATGACAGAAATGTTAAAAGCAAGGAGGTTTTAAAGTGGGTAGGGGATGTGTAGATCAAGTGTTTATATTGAAGCATATAAGTGAACAGTATTTAGATAAAGGTATGGAAGTTTTCATTGCATTTATGGATTTAGAAAAGGCATATGATAGAGTGGATAGGGGAGCAATGTGGCAGATGTTGCAAGTACAGTGGAACCTCGCCTAACGAATGCATCGCATAACGTTAAATCCGCCTAGCGATACATTTTAACGCAAAAATTTTGCCTCGGCTAGCACTAAAAAACTCGCTCAACGCGGTTTGTTCGAGACGCGTCCACATGCGGCCTGAGCCCGCCTCACTTGTTCCGTGGGTGCCAGTGTTTACAAGCCAGCCACCGCAGTCGCTTCCAAGCATACAATTGGAACATTTCATATTATCACAGCCTTTTTAGTGATTGCACCTGCAAAATAAGTCACCATGGGCCCCAAGAAAGCTTCTAGTGCCAACCCTACAGCAAAAAGAGTGAGGATTACTATGGATATGAAGAAAGAGATCATTGCTAAGTATGAAAGTGGAGTGCGTGTCTCCGAGCTGGCCAGGTTGTACACAAAACCCCAATCAAGCATCGCTACTATTGTGGCCAAGAAAACGGCAATCAAGGAAGCTGTTCTTGCCAAAGGTGCAACTTTGTTTTTGAAACTGAGATCGCAAGTGATAGAAGATGTTGAGAGACTGTTATTGGTGTGGATAAACGAAAAAAAGATAGCAGGAGATAGCATCTCTCAAGCGATCATATGTGAAAAGGCTAGGAAGTTGCATGACGATTTAATTAGAAAAATGCCTGCAACTAGTGATGATGTGAGTGAATTTAAGGCCAGCAAAGGTTGGTTTGAGAGATTTAAGAATCGTAGTGGCATACATAGTGTGATAAGGCATGGTGAGGCTGCCAGTTCGGACCACAAAGCGGCTGAAAAATATGTGGAGGAATTCAAGGAGTACATAGACAGTGAAGGACTGAAACCTGAACAAGTGTTTAATTGTGACGAAACAGGCCTGTTTTGGAAGAAAATGCCAAGCAGGACCTACATTACTCAGGAGGAAAAGGCACTCCCAGGACATAAGCCTATGAAAAACAGGCTTACTCTGTTGATGTGTGCCAATGCTAGTGGTGATTGCAAAGTGAAGCCTTTATTGGTGTATCACTCTGAAACTCCCAGAGTGTTCAGGAAAAACAATGTCCTCGAGGCTAATTTGTGTGTGTTGTGGAGGGCAAACAGTAAGGCAAGGGTCACTAGGGACTTTTTCTATGACTGGTTACACCATGCATTTGTCCCCACTATGAAAAATTACCTAATTGAAAAGAAATTAGACCTTAAGTGCCTCCTGCTATTAGGCAATGTTCCTGGTCATCCTTCAGACGTGGCAGAGCGACTTTCTGCGGAAATGAGCTTCATTAAGGTCAAGTTTTTGCCTCCTAATACCACTCCTCTCCTGCAGCCCATGGACCAGCAGGTCATTTCCAACTTCAAGAAACTGTACACAAAAGCTATGTTTGAAAGGTGCTTAGTAGTGACCTCAGAAACTCAATTGACTCTAAGAGAGTTTTGGAGAGATCACTTTAGCATCCTCAATTGTGTAAACATTATAGGTAAGGCTTGGGAGGAAGTGACTAAGAGGACCTTGAACTCTGCTTGGAAGAAACTGTGGCCAGAATGTGTAGACAAAACGGATTTTGAAGGGTTTGAGGCTAACCCTGGGAATCCTATGCCAGTTGAGAAATCCATTGTGGCATTGGGGAAGTCCTTGGGGTTGGAGGTTAGTGGGGAGGATGTGGAAGAGTTGATGGAGGGGGACAATGAAGAACTAACCACTGATGAGCTGCTAGATCATCTTCAACAGCAAGAGGCCACACCTGAGGAAACTGCTTCGGAGGAGGGGATAGAGAAATTGAGGAAGTTGCCTACTTCAAAGATTAAGGAAATGTGCGCAATGTGGCTTAAAGTGCAAACCTTTTTTGATGAAAACCACCCTCACACAGCTATTGCAAGCCGTGTTGGCAACCTGTACACTGACAATGTTGTGAAACACTTTAGGAAAGTCATAAAGGAACGGGAGGTACAGGCCTCTATGGACAGATATGTTGTGCGACAGAGGTCCAGTGACTCTCAAGCTGGTCCTAGTGGCATTAAAAGAAGAAGGGAAGTAGCCCCGGAAAAAGACTTGCCACCTCAAGTCCTAATGGAAGGGGATTCCCCTTCTAAACACTAACACCATCAACACTCTCCCCTCTTCCCATCCCGTCAATCATCACCAGATCTTCAATAAAGGTAAGTGTCATGTAACTGTGCATGTCTTCTTCAGTTTGTGTGTATTAAAATTAATATTTCATGTGGTAAAAATTTTTTTTTGTTCATACTTTGGGGTGTCAGGAACGGATTAATTTGATTTCCATTATTTCTTATGGGGAAAATTAATTCGCCTAACGATAATTTCGCCTAACGTTGAGCTCTCAGGAACAGATTAATAGTGTTAGGCGAGGGTCCACTGTATATGGAATAGGTAGTAAGTTACTAAATGCTGTAAAGAGTTTTTATGAAGATAGTGAGGCTCAGGTGTGTAGAAGAGAGGGAGAGTACTTCGCAGTAAAGGTGGGTCTTAGACAGGGATGTGCAATGTCACCATGGTTAATATATTTAACCCTTTGAGGGTCGACAGGTCCTCTCAGAATCTCGTTCTCATGGTCGGCCAAATTTCAAAAAAAAAAAATTATTTTTCTTATGAAAAAATTGAGTTTTTTTTTTTTTAAATATTATAGGCTAAACAAAAAAATTTTACCATCAATACATACCGAGATATGGAGGCGTGAAGTTGATGAAAAAGGGGGACAGTGTGGCAACATCGCCGACTGCCATCTCCCGGTATTCTTTTATTTACTTTCTTATGTACTAATTTCTATTATTTTTTAATTTTTGTTTTTCCAAGTACAGTGGACCCCCGCATACCGTACGCATCGCATAACATTCAATCCGCATACCGCTCACTTTTATCGCAAAAATTTTGCCTCGCATACCGCTCAAAAACCCGCTCACCGCTCTTCGTCCGAGACGCGTCCAATGTGCGCCCTTAGCCAGCCTCACATGTGCCGCCGGTGGCATTGTTTACCAGCCAGCCTCCGTGGTAACATCCAAGCATACAATCGGAACATTTCGTATTATTACAGTGTTTTTGGTGATTTTATCTGCAAAATAAGTGACCATGGGCCCCAAGAAAGCTTCTAGTGCCAACCCTACAGGAATAAGGGTGAGAATTACTATAGAGATGAAGAGATCATTGATAAGTATGAAAGTGGAGTGTGTGTCTCCGAGCTGGCCAGGTTGTATAATAAACCCCAATCAACCATCGCTACTATTGGTGGTACAGCTGCTGCTGCTGCTGTAGTACTGTCTGCTGCTGCTGTAGCATCGTCTGCTGCTGCTGTAGCATCGTCTGCTGCTGCTGTAGCACTGTCAGCTGCTGCTGCTGTTGTACCACCATCAGCTGCTGCTGCTGCTGCTGCTGTAGTACCGTCTACTGCTGCTGTAGTACCGTCTGCTGCTGCTGTAGCATCGTCTGCTGCTGCTGTAGCACTGTCAGCTGCTGCTGCTGCTGCTGTAGCACCGTTGTTGGTGTGGCTTATTGAGAATACCAAGAAACAATTAACCCCAGAGGATTTGCCACCCAGGATAACCCAAAAAAGTCAGTGTCATCGAAGACTGTCTAACTTATTTCCATTGGGGTCCTTAATTTTGTCTCCCAGGATGCAACCCACTCCACTCGACTAACACCCAGGTGAACAGGGAAAAATGCCTGGAACTAGTGCTCATATTGGTGAATTTAAAGCCAGCAAAGGTTGGTTTGAGAGATTTAAGAATCATAGTGGCATACACAGTGTGATAAGGCCTGTTCTGGAAGAAAATGCCAAACAGGACCTACAGTACTCAGGAGGAAAAGGCACTCCCAGGACACAGTGTCTCATCAGTCATTGCTGCATCTTCAATAAAGGTAAGTGTCATTTATTTTTCATTTAGTAGAGTAGTACATGCACAATATATATTGTGCATGTACTACTCTACTATTGTGCATGTATCCTTCTCTTTGTGTGTAGGAAAATGTATATTTCATGTGGTAAAATTTTTTTTTTCATACTTTTGGGTGTCTTGCACGGATTAATTTGATTTCCATTATTTCTTATGGGGAAAATTCATTCGCATACCGATCATTTTGCATAACAATGAGCCCTCTTGCACGGATTAAAGTCGCTATGCGGGGGTCCACTGTAACTTTTATGGCCTGTGAGACCAATATGATCAGTATTTTGTAAGTTTTTTCTTTTTCAATACTACACAATAAGGGTGTAAACACTGTTGTCATTGTTTTGTTTATAAAAAATATTTACACAAACGATATGAAATGTTGTTTATTACTATTTTTCTATATTTTATATACACATATACAGTCACAGGGAATGTTTCTAGAAGTTCTGCAGCCTGTGGAAGTCTTTGAAACGTGGTGTCATGCACAGTGGTGTTTTACACTCCTCACACATAAAACGAGTGTCTCTGCATTGTTGTGAGCGTTTTTTTGTATGTGCACAGACGTAACACCTCTTCTGAGCCTTTTTCTTGAAAGCAGTAGCAGGCAGTTTTACCAGGAAGTGATCACCATGCTTCAGACGAGAAGGTAGTTGTTGATAATTTGGTGGGCGGTCTATTGTAGATGTTCTTCCTTGGTACTTGAATACTATTTGTCTGATGACAGATAAACAGAATTCGCCGTATTGTGGTTTGTTTCTGGTCCTCATCTTATACATATTATAAGCATTGAGCATGGAAATGTCCAGAAGATGGAAAAAGAGTTTTATGTACCAATTATAACTTTTGCAAACACAATCAGCAAACCCAATCTGCATGTCACATTTGTCCACTGAACGCATATTGAAGGTGTAATCAATCACAGCTGCAGGTTTTAGAATGGGTTCATTGCTCTCTCTATGCTGCCTGCCAGTGTCTGCCATTTCATTAGGGTGAACTGATGACAACAGTGTGACATCTCGTTTGTCATGCCACCGAAATGCCATGATGTCATTGGCAGCAAATGCCTGCACCTCACCTCTACGAGTGCCAGCATCAAACCTGGGCATATGTTTCCGATTTGCACGCACTGTGTCACACACATCTGTCATGTTCACTAACAAAAAATCACTGAGTGAGGGGCTTGTGTACCATTTTTTTTTTTTTATTATTATCACACTGGCCGATTCCCACCAAGGCAGGGTGGCCCGAAAAAGAAAAACTTTCACCATCATTTACTCCATCACTGTCTTGCCAGAAGGGTGCTTTACACTACAGTTTTTAAACTGCAACATTAACACCCCTCCTTCAGAGTGCAGGCACTGTACTTCCCATCTCCAGGACTCAAGTCCGGCCTGCCGGTTTCCCTGAACCCCTTCATAAATGTTACTTTGCTCACACTCCAACAGCACATCAAGTATTAAAAACCATTTGTCTCCATTCACTCCTATCAAACACGCTCACGCATGCCTGCTGGAAGTCCAAGCCCCTCGCACACAAAACCTCCTTTACCCCCTCTCTCCAACCTTTCCTAGGCCGACCCCTACCCCGCCTTCCTTCCACTACAGACTGATACACTCTTGAAGTCATTCTGTTTCGCTCCATTCTCTCTACATGTCCGAACCACCTCAACAACCCCTCCTCAGCCTTCTGGACAACAGTTTTGGTAATCCTGCACCTCCTCCTAACTTCCAAACTACGAATTCTCTGCATTATATTCACACCACACATTGCCCTCAGACATGACATCTCCACTGCCTCCAGCCTTCTCCTCACTGCAACATTCATCACCCATGCTTCACACCCATATAAGAGCGTTGGTAAAACTATACTCTCATACATTCCCCTCTTTGCCTCCAAGGACAAAGTTCTTTGTCTCCACAGACTCCTAAGTGCACCACTCACTCTTTTCCCCTCATCAATTCTATGATTCACCTCATCTTTCATAGACCCATCCGCTGACACGTCCACTCCCAAATATCTGAATACATTCACCTCCTCCATACTCTCTCCCTCCAATCTGATATTCAATCTTTCATCACCTAATCTTTTTGTTATCCTCATAACCTTACTCTTTCCTGTATTCACCTTTAATTTTCTTCTTTTGCACACCCTACCAAATTCATCCACCAATCTCTGCAACTTCTCTTCAGAATCTCCCAAAAGCACAGTGTCATCAGCAAAGAGCAGCTGTGACAACTCCCACTTTGTGTGTGATTCTTTAACTTTTAACTCCACGCCTCTTGCCAAGACCCTTGCATTTACTTCTCTTACAACCCCATCTATAAATATATTAAACAACCACGGTGACATCACACATCCTTGTCTAAGGCCTACTTTTACTGGGAAAAAATTTCCCTCTTTCCTACATACTCTAACTTGAGCCTCACTATCCTCGTAAAAACTCTTCACTGCTTTCAGTAACCTACCTCCTACACCATACACTTGCAACATCTGCCACATTGCCCCCCTATCCACCCTGTCATACGCCTTTTCCAAATCCATAAATGCCACAAAGACCTCTTTAGCCTTATCTAAATACTGTTCACTTATATGTTTCACTGTAAACACCTGGTCCACACACCCCCTACCTTTCCTAAAGCCTCCTTGTTCATCTGCTATCCTATTCTCCATCTTACTCTTAATTCTTTCAATAATAACTCTACCATACACTTTACCAGGTATACTCAGCAGACTTATCCCCCTATAATTTTTGCACTCTCTTTTATCCCCTTTGCCTTTATACAAAGGAACTATGCATGCTCTCTGCCAATCCCTAGGTACCTTACCCTCTCCCATACATTTATTAAATAATTGCACCAACCACTCCAAAACTATATCCCCACCTGCTTTTAACATTTCTATCTTTATCCCATCAATCCTGGCTGCCTTACCCCCTTTCATTTTACCTACTGCCTCACGAACTTCCCCCACACTCACAACTGGCTCTTCCTCACTCCTACAAGATGTTACTCCTCCTTGTCCTATACACGAAATCACAGCTTCCCTATCTTCATCAACATTTAACAATTCCTCAAAATATTCCCTCCATCTTCCCAATACCTCTAACTCCAGTTATCATTATATAATATATGCCCCTTATCAAGGTATGGTTCTATCATTGTTCTAACCACATCACCAGAGATGCCCAATAACTTTCTGGTATTTTGCAATGTATAACTTCCAGTGTACACAATAATATCCAATACCAGACCACTGTAACAATCACAAAGCACAAACAACTTTATACCAAAGCGTTTCCTCTTGCTTGGTATGTACTGCTTGAAAGAGAGTCTTCCTTTGAACAGAATCAAAGACTCGTCAATTACAAGCTTCCTGAAGGGATAAAAATACATAATGAATTTCTCTTTCAGATACACAAACACATGCCTAATCTTATATAACCTGTCGTTTCTGTCAAGCCTGGTTTTGTCTGAGAAGTGAAGCATTCGTAACATTAGCACAAATCAATTCACTGGCATTACATCACTGAAACCTGGGGTTGCAATCAGGCGGTCTGTTGACCAGTATGATTTCACTTTGTGCTTATACATATGTGGCATAAGCATTATTGTGGCAAAGAAAAGATACATCTCAGCCACAGTTGCCTCCTTCCACTGGTGTAGACATGATTTTGGTGAAAGAATTGTGTTTGCCATGGTGTACTCGTAGTATGTGTTGCTTTCCATGACAATACTTTCGATCAGGGGTTCGTCAAAGAATAACTCGAAACATTCCAGTTCACTGGCATTGTTGCCCAGTGTACAAGATGGCTGTATTCCACTTTGGCTTTCATCAAACTGGTGGGCATTTGGAACAAAACTGCTAGCTTCCTGCCAATCCCAGGTGCGGTCTGCTGGTGGGTACTGGACAATGACAGGTGGTTGTGGAGGTTGTGGTTGTGGAGGGTGTGGTTGTGGAGGCTGGTGTGGTGGGTGGGTGGGGGATGGTGGCCTTTGTTGTAGATCAGCTGAGGCAGCGGCGTCGGTGGCAGCGTGGGTGGCAGCATGGCCCACTGCTGGCGCCTCACGGTCGTCACCACCACTACCACCACCATGCACATTTTCCATCCCAATTACAACACTATCGTCATTTTCACTGTCTGTTCCTGTTGTACAGCCACGGGATGTACTCCGAGATGTGCTCTTTCCCCTTGGAATAGCATATGGCACACTACCAGAGTGCATATATCGTCGTATATACTGACGCTTCACTGGGGAATATTGCACTTCACTATCACTACTGGAACTGTTTTCAAGAGCTTGTAGTTCATAATCACTATCACTATCATCACAAATGCTCACATCTGAGTCTGGGATTTGGGAAAATAGGAGTTTCCTCTTTGATTCTGGTACAACTGAACGTGAACAAGAAGGCCCAGCACCAGAGGTGGAAGGCTGAGGGTCGTCTGGTTTTTTCTCACTATTACCGATATTATGGTCATTAGTTTCAGTTAAAACCTCACCAAAACCTTGAAACTCATCTTCACTGGCACTTCCATCTGTATTAGAACTGTCACTGGGAAACAAAAGTGTCCCAATTCACCGAGGAGTGAGGAACTTCTTACCGCAAGGCATGGTGGACATTGTGTACCAAGATGGCGTTCCCACAATGCACCACTGGGTCCCAGATTTTTTTTTTTACCACGCACACCGGCCACACAGACCCATTCTCTCACATCTAGGCCCGGTGGCCTGGGGGCTAAAGCTCCCGCTTCACACACGGAAGGCCCGGGTTCGATTCCCGGCGGGTGGAAACATTCCGACACGTTTCCTTACACCTGTTGTCCTGTTCACCTAGCAGCAAATAGGTACCTGGGTGTTAGTCGACTGGTGTGGGTCGCATCCTGGGGGACAAGATTAAGGACCCCAATGGAAATAAGTTAGACAGTCCTCAATGACGCACTGACTTTCTTGGGTTATCCTGGGTGGCTAACCCTCCGGGGTTAAAAATCCGAACGAAATCTTATCTTATCTTATCTTACCAGCCTTTTCCCGCGAGATTTGACAGCGCTAGAATTTATGCGTACTAGTACGTCAAAAAACCCTGCACGTAAGCCGTACTAGTATGTCCAAAATCCTCAAAGGGTTAAAGATGGGGTTGTAAAAGAAGTAAATGCTAGGGTGTTGGGGAGAGGAGTGGGATTAAATTATGGGGTATCAAATACAAAATGGGAATTGACACAGTTACTTTTTGCTGATGATACTGTGCTTATGGGGGATTCTAAAGAAAAGTTACAAAGATTAGTGGACGAGTTTGGGAGTGTGTAAAGGTAGAAAGCTGAAAGTGAACATAGAAAAGAGTAAGGTGATGAGGGTATCAAATGATTTAGATAAAGAAAAATTGGATATCAAATTGGAGAGGAGGAGCATGGATGAAGTGAATGTATTCAGATATTTGGGAGTTGACCTGTCAGCGGATGAATGTATGAAGGATGAGGTTAACCATAGAATTGATGAAGGAAAAAAGGCGAGTGGTGCATTGAGGTATATGTGGAGACAAAAAACATTATGGAGGCAAAGAAAGGAATGTATGAAAGTATAGTGGTACCAACAATCTTATATGGGTGTGAAGCTTGGGTTGTAAATGCTGCAGCAAGGAAGCGGTTGGAGGCAGTGGAGATGTCCTGTCTAAGGGCGATGCATGGTGTAAATATTATGCAGAGAATTCGGAGTGTGGAAATTAGAAGGTGTGGAGTTAATAAAAGTATTAGTCAGAGGGCAGATGAGGGGGATGTTCAGGTGGTTTGGTAATTTAGAGAGAATGGATCAAAGTAGAATGACATGGAGAGCATATAAATCTGTAGGGGAAGGAAGACAGGGTAGGGGTCGTCCTCGAAAAGGTTGGAGAGAGGGGGTAAAGAAGGTTTTGTGGGCGAGGGGCTTGGACTTCCAGCAAGCATGCGTGAGCATGTTACATAGGAGTTAATAGAGACGAATGGTATTTGGGACTTGACGAGCTGTTGGAGTGTGAGCAGTGTTACATTTAGTGAAGGGATTCAGGGAAACCGGTTATTTTTATATAGCCGGACTTGAGTACTGAAAATGGGAAGTACAATGCCTGCACTTTAAAGGGGGAGTTTGGGATATTGGCAGTTTGGAGGGATATGTTGTGTATCTTTATAGGCATATGCTTCTAAACTGTTGTGTTCTGGGCACCTCTGCAAAAACAGTGATTATGTATGAGTGAGGTGAAAGTGTTGAATGATGCTGAAAGTATTTTCTTTTTTGTGACTTTCTTTCTTTTTGGGTCACCCTGCCTCGGTGGGAGAGAGCCAGCTTGTTAAAAAAAAAAAAATTCAAATTATGACCAAAACTCTCTATATGGCTCCCCCTGTCTTTCTAATACAACATGCCCCACCTGGTTTGTTTACATTCTCCATGAGCACATTTCTCTATTATGTCTGGAAACTTTCCAAAATTTCAAGTACAGTGGTCCCTCGTTTTTCGTAATTAATCCATTCCTGGAGCCGTTACTATAAACGAAATTTACGATTTACGAATCAATTTTCCCCATAAGAAATAATGTAAATACAATTAATCTGTTCCTGACACCCAGAAGTATTAAAACAAAAAAATTTTTAACATGAAATATACATGTAGTACATAAACAATACAATGGGAAATGATGAATGAAACATTAACAGCATAACACTTACCTTTATTGGAGAGTCTTCTTAGTGTATGGGAGACTGGAGGAGGAGAGAGAGTGGATTGTTTATAATTTGGAAGGGGAATCCCCTTCTATCAACACCTCAGGTACCATTTGCTTTTCTGGGGTTGCTTCTCTTCTCTGTTTCTTAATGCCACTAGGACCACCTAGAGAGTCACTGGAGTCCTGTCTTACAAAATAACTGTGGAGAGAGCTCTGTTTCTGGCATCTCTTTAACACTTCCCTAAAATGGCCCAAGACTTTGTCACTGTACATGTTGCCAACCTGGCTTGCAACAACCTTGTTAGGGTGATGTTTCTCCATAAAGCTTTCCATCTTACCCCACATAGTAAAAATCTCTTTAATTTCTGAAGAAGGCACCTTCTTCCATCTCTCTTCCTCCTCCTTTGCAGCAAGATTCTGAGCTGCGATATGTTGCTCTTCCTGCTGAAGCTCTTGCAGCTCCTCAGTGATGAGCTCTTCATTGTGGTCTTCCACCAATTCTTCCACATCCTCCAAACTCACATCCAACCCCATGGAACTCCCCAGTGCCACAATTGATTTTACAACAGACATAGGCTCATTAGGGTCAGTCCCAAATCCTTCGAAATCCCTCTTGTCGACACAATCTGGCCACAATTTTCTCCAGGCAGAGTTCAAAGTCCTGGTAGTCACTCCCTCCCAAGCCATACCTATAAGGGTTATGCAATGGAGGATGCTGAAGTGTTCTCTCCAAAATTCCCTTAGGGTCAAGTGAGTGTCTGTGGTCACAGTCAAGTACCTGAGAAACATTGCTTTTGTGTAGAGTTTTTTAAAGTTTGCAATAACCTGCTGGTCCATGGGTTGGAGGAGGGGAGTGGTATTCGGGGGCAAGAACTTTACTGTGATGAACCCAAACTCCTCAAAAATTAGGTCATCCAAGTTTGGAGGATGAGCAGGTGCATTGTCCATTACTAGCAGGCACTTGAGATCCAATTTCTTTTCCAGGAGATACTCCTTCACACAAGGGCCAAACACTTCATTGAACCACTCGAGGAAAATTTCCCTCGTGACCCATGCCTTACTATTTGATTTCCAAAACACACACAATTTACTCTTCATAACATTGTTTTTCCTGAACACTCTGGGATTTTCAGAATGGTACACTAGTAATGGCTTCACTTTGAAATCCCCACTAGCATTAGCACAGAACATTAGCGTCAGCCTGTCTTTCATAGGCTTGTGTCCTGGCGTTGCCTTTTCCTCTTGTGTAATGAAGGTCCTCTTTGGCATTTTCTTCCAAAAGAGGCCTGTTTCGTCACAATTGAACACTTGTTCAGGTTTCAGTCCTTCAGCCTCTTTGTACTCCTGGAATTCATGCACATATTTTTCAGCCGCCTTGTGGTCTGAACTGGCAGCCTCACCATGCCTTAGCACACTGTGTATGCCAGTACGGTTCTTAAATCTCTCAAACCAGCCTTTGCTGGCCTTAAATTCACTCACATCACCACTTTTTGCAGGCAATTTCTTTACCAAATCTTCATGCAACTGCCTAGCCTTTTCACAAATAATCGAAGTCATAAGAGTATCTCCAGCTAATTGTTTCTCATTTATCCACACCAATAATAACTTCTCAACCTCTTCCAGTACTGGTGATCTCATTTTTGTCAGCATAGTTACTCCCTTTGCAACAACAGCTCTTGCTGTGTGTGTTGCCAGATACCTCACACAAACATCCCAAATTTCAGTGAGAAATTAAAGTCACTAATAACAAACAGACAAATGAATAAGCACCACCTTCTCTTAGCTGGAGACTTCAACATCAACCTTGGCTTACTAGACGATCAGCCTGTAACTGATTTCATCAACAATATGAACAACACACTTCTCATACCAACAATAACTAAACCAACCAGGCTCACTGAGACAAGTGCAACCATAATAGACCACATATGGACCAATATACTAGCCCCCCTTAAATCAGGGATAATCACAGATAGCACTACAGACCACTACCCTACCTTCCTCCTGACAAACATTAGTAAACCACCACTTGAATACAACAAAGTCTCATTTAGACTCCATGACGAGGCCTCAATAAGGAAGTTCACAGCTGACCTAGAGATTGTTGACTGGCCTGCAGAATTCTCCAAGGCCAATGGTATTGATGACTGGACAGACATTTTTCTTAACAAATTACTTAGACTATACAACAAACATTGTCCTATAAAAACGAAACAGATCACAAACAAACGGCTTGGTTGCCCATGGCTAACCAGCACCATTCTGAAATCCATTGACAAGAAACACCAATATGAAAAGCAATATAGACAGGGCTTAATACACAAAGATATTCTTAAACACTATTCATCAGTTCTCACCAAAGTAATAAAGAAAGCCAAACAACTATACTACTCCAGTAGATTCACAGACACTAGAGGAGATATAAAAAAGACCTGGAAAACACTCTCTCAGATTCTAGGGACCCACAAACTGAAAAAAAACAAGAATATTGTCCTAACTAAACCTAATGAAACACCACTACATCCCACTGACACAGCTAACAAGATAAACGACTTCTTCTCAACCATAGGATCTAATCTCGCCAATAAAATCCCACATACCAATGCCCATGCCGGGGACTACCTAGATGGGAATTTCCCAAATTCCTTCTATCTTGCACCAACTGAGCCCTCGGAAGTCACCGAGATTATAAAGTCACTTAAAAACAACTCAGGGAATCTGTCTAATGTCCCACCATTACTGTGCAAGCGAGCGGCCCATATCCTTTCGCATGCTATTTCATTACTTTTTAACAAGTCACTAGAAACTAGCACCTTCCCGAAACTACTCAAGATGGCAAGGGTTACACCAATACATAAAGGTGGTGACCCTACAGACTTAAACAACTATAGGCCAATATCAAACTTACCATTGCTATCCAAAATCTTTGAGAAACTCGTGCACAGGAGACTATATTCATTTATAACAACACAAAACATACTCAACCCCTGCCAATTTGGATTTAGGAAAAATAAAAGCACTAATGATGCAATCATAAAAATGCTAGATCTGCTTTACACAGCATTGGAAAATAAGGAATATCCACTAGGAATTTTTATTGACCTAAGAAAAGCTTTTGACACAGTAGACCACAACATCCTACTCCACAAACTTGACCATTACTGTATAAGAGGCCATGCGCTTGCTTATTTCAAATCTTACCTTACTAATGGGTATCAGTATGTCACCATTAAAGACACAGCATCAACAACACGGCCACTTGATACTGGAGTTCCGCAGGGAAGTGTCCTTGGTCCCCTGCTCTTCCTCATATACATCAATGATCTTCCAAACGTATCCCAACACCTAAAACCCATTCTCTTTGCTGACAACACGACTTATGTCATCTCTCACCCTAATCTTGCCACCCTCAACACCATTGTTAACGAGGAGCTGATCAAAATATCGACTTGGATGACAGCCAATAAATTTACGCTTAACACTGACAAAACCTAATATATTATGTTTGGTAGCAGAGCAGGAGATGCACAAATTAACATTAAGATCGACAACACTCTAATTACCAGACATAATGAGGGCAAATTCCTAGGCATATACCTTGACAACAACCTGAATTTCAGCACCCATATCCAACACATAACCAAAAAAGTATCCAAAACTGTTGGGATCCTCTCCAAGATACGATACTATGTGCCGTAAAATGTCCTTCTCACACTGTACCACTCACTTATTTATCCATACCTCACCTATGCTATTTGTGCTTGGGGATCAACTGCAGCAACACACCTAAAGCCAATAATAACCCAACAAAAAGCTGCAGTAAGAATAATCACTAAATCCCATCCCTGGCAACATGCCCCCCCACTCTTCATAGATCTAAACTTACTCCCTGTTCAGTACATCCACACTTAATACTATGCAATCTACATCTACAGGACCTTAAACTCCAATATCAACCTTGACCTAAAATGCTTTCTTGATAGTTGTGACAGAACCCACAGGCATAACACCAGACACAAACATCTCTACGACATTCCCCGTGTCTGACTAAACCTTTACAAAAATTCAATGTATGTCAAAGGCCCTAAAATCTGGAACACCCTACCTGAGAACTCTAGAACTGCAGACACATTCATCACCTTCAAAACTACCATTAGAAAACATCTTATCTCCCTGATACACCCCATCAACTAACTACACGAATACCACCTGGTGGTTCACACTTACACTCACTCACCCATATGACCATAAACAGAAATATTAATCTCAATCTTAAAATAATGAATCCTATGATACTCCAATACTGAAACTATGTACTGTGCCAAAACAAAAGCATTCACATTGCTAAACTCACAAACTAGTATTTAGTCACTTAGCCATAATACCAACTTACCTCATAATTTGTAATATTTTAAAATAAAGAATTAAACTAAGTCTGCCCGAAATGCCTAGCCATGCTAGGCATTCTAGTGGTACACTCTGTAATCATTATTTAACTACATGTAAACCACACAACAACCAAATTCTGTAAATTCAACATTGTAATCTTTATAGAGAATAAACTTTGAATTTGAATTTGAATTTATTTCCTTTTTCTTGGCCACTATGGAACATAAGGTTGTGTAGGGTTTCTTATACATCATGGACAGTTCGGCCACACTTGTACCACTTTCATATTGTTCAATGATGGTTTTCTTAAATTCAATCGTATTTCTCATCTTCTTTACCACAGGCTTGGCACTAGGAGCTTTCTTTGGAGCCATGGTAGCTTATTTAGTACAGTGGACCCCCGCATAGCGACCTTAATCCGTGCAAGAGGGCTGGCTGTTATGCGAAATGTTCGGTATGCGAATGAATTTTCCCCATAAGAAATAATGGAAATCAAATTAATCCGTGCAAGACACCCAAAAGTATGAAAAAAAAAAATTTTTACCACGTGAAATGTTAATTTTAATACACACAAACTGAAAAAGGCATGCACAATTACATGACACTTACTTTTATTGAAGATCTGGTGATGATTGATGGGATGGGAGGAGGGGAGAGAGAGTGTTAGTGTTTAGAAGGGGAATCCCCTTCCATTAAGACTTGAGGTGTCGAGTCCTTTTCTGGGGTTACTTCCCTTCTTCTTTTAATGCCACTAGGACCAGCTTCAGAGTCACTGGACTTCTTACGCACAACATATCTGTCCATAGTGGCCTGTACCTCTCATTCCTTTATGACTTCCCTAAAGTGTTTCACAACATTGTCAGTGTACAGGTTGCCAACACGGCTTGCAATAGCTGTGTGAGGGTGATTTTCATCAAAAAATGTTTGCACTTCAAGCCATTTTGCACACATTTCCTTAATCTTTGTAGTAGACAATTCCTTCAATTTCTCTCTCCCCTCCTTTGAACCAGTTTCCTCAGGTCTGGCCTCTTGCTCTTGAAGTTGATCTATCAGCTCATCAGTGGTTAGTTCTTCATTGTCGTCCTCCACCAACTCTTCCACATCCTCCCCACTAACCTCCAACCCCAAGGACTTCCCCAATGCCACAATTGATTCCTCAACTGGCATACTCCTCTCAGGGTTAGCCTCAAACCCTTCAAAATCCCTTTTGTCTACACATTCTGGCCACAGTTTCTTCCAAGCAGAGTTCAAGGTCTTCTTAGTCACTCCCTCCCAAGCCTTACCTATAAGGTTTATACAATTGAGGATATTATAGTGATCTCTCCAAAACTCTCTTAGAGTCAGTTGAGTTTCTGAGGTCACTACAAAGCACCTTTCAAACAGAGCTTTTGTGTACAGTTTTTTGAAGTTTGCAATAACCTGCTGGTCCATGGGCTGCAGGAGAGGAGTGGTATTAGGAGGCAAAAACTTCACCTTAATGAAGCTCATGTTCCCATAAAGTCGCTCTGCCACGTCTGTAGGATGACCAGGGGCATTGTCTAACACCAGGAGGCACTTAAGTTCTAATTTCTTTTCAGTTAGGTAATCTTTCACATTGGGGGCAAATGCATGGTGTAACCAGTTATAGAAAAAGTCCCTAGTGACCCATGCCTTACTGTTTGCCCTCCACAGCACACACAAATTCTCCTTGAGGACATTCTTTTGCCTGAACGCTCTGGGAGTTTCAGAGTGATACACTAATAAAGGCTTAACTTTGCAATCACCACTAGCATTGGAACACATCAACAAAGTAAGCCTGTCTTTCATAGGCTTATGTCCTGGGAGTGCCTTTTCCTCCTGAGTAATGTAGGTCCTGCTTGGCATTTTCTTCCAAAACAGGCCTGTTTCATCACAATTAAACACTTGTTCAGGTTTCAGTCCTTCAGTTTCTATGTACTCCTTGAATTCCTGCACATATTTTTCAGCCACTTTGTGGTCCGAACTGGCAGCCTCACCATGCCTTATCACACTATGTATGCCACTACGCTTCTTAAATCTCTCAAACCAACCTTTGCTGGCCTTAAATTCACTCACATCATCACTAGTTGCAGGCCTTATTTTAATTAAATCCTCATGCAACTTCCTAGCCTTTTCGCTTATGATCGCTTGAGAAACGCTATCTCCTGCTAGCTGTTTTTCATTTATCCACACCAATAAGAGTCTCTCAACATCTTCCTTCACTTGCGATCTCTGTTTCGAAAAAACAGTTAAACCTTTGGCAAGAACAGCTTCCTTGATTGCCTTTCTGTTGCCCACAATAGTAGAGATGGTTGATTTGGGTTTCTTGTACAACCTGACCAGGTCGGTGATACGCACTCCACTTTCATACTTATCAATGATCTCTTTCTTCATCTCTATTGGAATTCTAATCCTTATTGCTGTAGGGTTGGAACTAGAAGCTTTCTTGGGGCCCATGGTCACTTATTTTCCAGATAAAGCACCGAAAACACTGTAATAATACGAAATATTCCGATTGTATGCTTGAATGTTACCGCGGAGGCTGGCTGGTAAACAATGCCACCGGCGGAACATATGAGGCTGGCTCAGGCCGCACATTGGACGCGTCTCGGACGAAGGGCGCTGAGCGGGATTTTGGGCGGTATGCGAGGCAAAATTTTAGCGATCAAAGCGTCCGGTATGCGGATTGTCCGTTATGCAAGGCGTCCGGTATGCGGGGGTCCACTGTACTTGCAAGCACTAAAATAAATGGAATATTATGAAATATTTCGCTGGAGCACGTGAGGGGACCTTCGCTCACTGGTAAGCAATGCCAGACTGGCTGCCGCCCCGGCTCACGCCGTGGGTACGCGTCCCGGACAAACTTCGACTCGTGAGTCAACCTATGAAAAGCGAGTCCATGTTTATACGAAAATACCCCTATGATTGGCGAAATTTACGATTGCCGGGAACTACGAAAAGCGGGGGACCACTGTACTTTAAAGTTACTGCATAATTTTTATGTACTCTGATAATTATACTTATGTGTACCTGTACTACATATACTTACACACTGTGCTGGCATGCAGGTACACATTAAAATCACTAAGAGTGTCCCTCTAGTCTTACTGCCATAGTACAAAAATTATGTAATAATTCTAATGGTACATAATAATAATCACTATTGGGCACATTAACCCTTTCAGGGTCCAAGGCCAAAATGTGAAGTGGTGCTCCAGTGTCCAAGAAATTTTGAAAAAAAAAACAAAATATTTTTTCTTACAGAATTAAAGAGCATATTTTTGTGAAGGTAATAAGACAAAAAAAAAAATCTGATCAGTACTTACCGAGATACAGTGCCAAGAAGTTTCTCCAAAATGATGTGGTGGCGGCAACATCGACGAATTCCACATACGCGCATTACATTATTTTGTGGTTTTAGTTGTTTTTCTTTTCTTTTCCAATTTTTTTCTATTCCTACTAACATTTGGGGCCTGAGAGACCAATACTGTATATAATGTATATATATGAACTCACTGTATTGAACACAATAACCGCACTAAAGTTATTATCATATTATTGTTTACCACTGTTGTTTATTACAATAAACATGCACAAATATTGTATAATACTAATGTTCTATCATATATTTACATATTTACAATTACTAGACATGGTTTTAAAACTGCTGGAGCTTGTGGAACTCCTTGAAACAAGGCACCATGCACAGAGGCACCTTACATTCCTCACACATAAACCGAGTGTCTTTGCGTCTTTGTTGCCGTCGTTTTGTTTGTGCACAGACAACGCATCTCTTCTGAGCAAATTTCTTCTGAGTTGAAGGAAGCTGTATTATGAAATGATCACCTTCTCTCCTCAAACGCTTGGGTATATCCTGAGGAATTCGAGGACCATGTTGTATAGCAGGTGTTGTTACCTGGTACAGTGGACCCCCGCATAGCGACCTTAATCCGTGCAAGAGGGCTGGCTGTTATGCGAAATGTTCGGTATGCGAATGAATTTTCCCCATAAGAAATAATGGAAATAAAATTAATCCGTGCAAGACACCCAAAAGTATGAAAAAAAAATTTTTTTACCACAAAAAAATGTTAATTTTAGTACACACAAACTGAAAAAGGCATGCACAATTACATGACACTTACTTTTATTGAAGATCTGGTGATGATTGATGGGATGGGAGGAGGGGAGAGAGAGTGTTAGTGTTTAGAAGGGGAATCCCCTTCCATTAAGACTTGAGGAGGCAAGTCCTTTTCTGGGGTTACTTCCCTTCTTCTTTTAATGCCACTAGGACCAGCTTCAGAGTCACTGGACTTCTTTCGCACAACATATCTGTCCATAGTGGCCTGTACCTCTCGTTCCTTTATGATTTGTCTAAAGTGGTTCACAACACTGTCATTGTAACAGTCACCAGCACGGCTTGCAATAGCTGTGTGAGGGTGATTTTCATCAAAAAAGGTTTGCACTTCAAGCCATTTTGCACACATTTCCTTAATCTTTGAAGTAGGCAATTCCTTCAATTTCTCTCTCCCCTCCTTTGAACCAGTTTCCCCAGGTCTGGCCTCTTGCTCTTGAAGTTGATCTATCAGCTCATCAGTGGTTAGTTCTTCATTGTCCTCCTCCACCAACTCTTCCACATCATCCCCACTAACCTCCAACCCCAAGGACTTCCCCAATGCCACAATTGATTCCTCAACTGGTATACTCCTCTCAGGGTTAGCCTCAAACCCTTCAAAATCCCTTTTGTCTACACATTCTGGCCACAGTTTCTTCCAAGCAGAGTTCAAGGTTCTCTTAGTCACTCCCTCCCAAGCCTTACCTATAAGGTTTACACAATTGAGGATATTAAAGTGATCCTTCCAAAACTCTTTTAGAGTCAATCGAGTGTCTGTGGTCACTTCAAAGCACTTTTGAAACAGAGCTTTTGTGTACAGTTTCTTGAAGTTGGAAATGACCTGCTGGTCCATGGGCTGCAGGAGAGGAGTGGTATTAGGAGGCAAAAACTTCACCTTAATGAAGCTCATGTCCCCATAAAGTCGCTCTGCCACGTCTGTAGGATGACCAGGGGCATTGTCTAACACCAGGAGGCACTTAAGGTCTAATTTCTTTTCAGTTAGGTAATCTTTCACATTGGGGGCAAATGCATGGTGTAACCAGTTATAGAAAAATTCCCTAGTGACCCATGCCTTACTGTTTGCCCTCCACAGCACACACAAATTATCCTTGAGGACATTCTTTTGCCTGAATGCTCTGGGAGTTTCAGAGTGATACACTAATAAAGGCTTAACTTTGCAATCACCACTAGCATTGGCACACATCAACAAAGTAAGCCTGTCTTTCATAGGCTTATGTCCTGGGAGTGCCTTTTCCTCCTGAGTAATGTAGGTCCTGCTTGGCATTTTCTTACAGAACAGGCCTGTTTCATCACAATTAAACACTTGTTCAGGTTTCAGTCCTTCAGTTTCTATGTACTCCTTGAATTCATGCACATATTTTTCAGCCGCTTTGTGGTCCGAACTGGCAGCCTCACCATGCCGTATCACACTATGGATGCCACTACGCTTCTTAAATCTCTCAAACCAACCTTTGCTGGCCTTAAATTCACTCACATCATCACTAGTTGCAGGCATTTTTTTAATTAAATCCTCATGCAACTTCCTAGCCTTTTCACATATGATCGCTTGAGAGACGCTATCTCCTGCTAGCTGTTTTTCATTTATCCACACAAATAAGAGTCTCTCAACATCTTCCATCACTTGCGATCTTTGTTTCGAAAACACAGTTAAACCTTTGGCAAGAACAGCTTCCTTGATTGCCGTTTTCTTGCCCACAATAGAAGAGATGGTTGATTTGGGTTTCTTGTACAACCTGACCAGGTCGGTGATACGTACTCCACTTTCATACTTATCAATGATCTCTTTCTTCATTTCAATAGGAATCCTAACCCTTATTGCTGTAGGGTTGGAACTAGAAGCTTTCTTGGGGCCCATGGTCACTTATTTTCCAGAAACAGCACCGAAAACACTGTAATAATACGAAATATTCCGAGTGTATGCTTGGATGTTACCGCGGAGGCTGGCTGGTAAACAATGGCACAGGCGGCACATGTGAGGCTGGCTGAGGGCGCACATTGGACGCGTCTCGGACGAAGGCCGCTGAGCGGGTTTTTGTCCACTATGCGGGGCAAAATTTTAGCGATCAAAGCGTCCGCTATGCGGATTGTCCGCTATGCAAGGCGTCCGTTATGCGGGGGTCCACTGTACTTCATTATGTGTTGTCTGACAACAGACAAACAAAATTCACCATACGGTGGTCTGTTGCCAGTCTTTATTTGGTACATATTATATGCATTGAGTATTAAAATGTCCATGAGATGGAAGAAAAGTTTCATGTACCACTTGTAACTCTTACGAACACAGTCAACAAAACCAATCTGCATGTCACACTTGTCAACCAAGCGCATGTTTTGTGTATAATCAATCACTGACACTGGTTTTCGAATACGTTCATTAGTCACTCGATCAACTTTGCCACTGTCTTGCATTTCATTACGGTGAATGGTTGTCAACAATGTGACATCTCGTTTGTCATGCCACCGTAATGCCATGATGTCATTGGCAGTAAACACCTGCACGTCATCACCACGAGCACCTGCGTTGAGCCTGGGCATATGTTTACGATTAGAACGCACTGTGCCACACACATCTGTCTTGTTCACTCGCATGAAATCACTAAGTAATGGGCTTGTGTACCAGTTATCGGTATATAATGTATGCCCCTTACCAAGATAAGGTGCCATCATGCTTCTCACTACGTCACCTGAGATACCCAATAACATCCTGGTATCTTTCAATGTTTTACATCCTGTGTATACAACAATATCCAACACCAGGCCACTGTCACAATCACAGAGTACAAACAGTTTTATACCAAAGCGTTTCCTCTTGCTCGGTATATACTGCTTGAATGACAGTCTACCTTTGAACAAAATCAAAGACTCGTCAATTACAAGATTCTTGAATGGATAAAACTATATGCTGAACTTTTGTTTGAGATACATGAAAACATTTCTAATCTTGTATAACCTGTCACTTCTGTCAGGCCTGGTTTTGTCAGAAAAGGGCAACATACGTAAGAGTAAGATAAACCTGTTCACTGGTATGATTTCACTGAAGACCGGGGTAGAAATTAGCCGATCTGTGGACCAGTATGCTTTTATATTATGCTTATAGACGTGAGGCATAAGCATTATTGTTGCAAAAAGCAAATACATTTCTGCAACAGTCGTCTCTTTCCACCTGTGTAGTCTTGACTGTGGTGATAAGATCGTATTTGCCATGGTGTACTCAAAATACTTATTACTTTCCCTGACAATAATTTCCATCAATGGCTGGTCAAAGAATAATTCAAAGAATTCCAGTTCATTGGCCGTGGTTCCAAGGGGACAAGTAGGTAGAATTCCACTTTGAGAATCATCAAAGTGGTGAAGCTTGGGAACAACACTGGGATTTTGCTGCCAATCCCACATACGGTTTGCTGGTGGATACTAGGACATCATAGGCTGGTTGTGCGGGTGGTTGTGGTGGGCTGGTGGCTGGCGCTCCACTTTGTCCTTGAACTGACGAGTCAGCAGCGTGGGTCCCAGCGTGGCCTCGTGAGTCACACATGGCGGTGCCACTACCATCACCACTAACACCATCCACTGATGCCTGTGGTTTATCCATGCCAAGTGTAGCCACATCATCCTCACTATCACTACCTAAAACTGGTGTTGGGCCACGGGATGTACTCCAGGATGTACTCCGGGATGTACTCCGGGATGTACTCCGGGATGTACTCCGGGATGTACTCCGGGATGTACTCCGGGATGTACTCCGGGATGTACTCCGGGATGTACTCCGTCCCCTGGGCACAGCATAGGGTACACTACCCGAGCGCATGCAGCGGCGAACATACCGACGCTTCTCTGGTGAATATGATTCCTCACTATCACTACTCGATTGATTGTCGAGCGCAATAAAATCACAGTCCACGTCACTATCATCATCATTACTGAAGTCAGAGGCCTGGCCACGCGAAAATATTAGTTTTCTCTTGCGATGAGGAACAACCGACCGTGAGTCACGAGTGCCCACACCAGAGGTAGAAGGTTGAGGATCGTCAGGGTTTTCTGCACTATTATCGATATCCTGGTCATTCTTTTCGGTCACTAACTGATCAAAGCCCTAGAATTCGTCTTCATTTCCACTTCCATCAGTGTCAGAACTATCAGATAGGAAGAGGAGAGTCCCAATTTTCCGGGGAGTGAGAGCTGACTTGCGACGAGGCATGGTGAACAAGGGTAACTGAGCCGGCGTTCCCACAATGCTATGCAGGCGCCTAGATTTTTTGTTTATGGCGCACACCCACCACGCAGACCCGTTCTCTCACATGTAGGCCTATGAGCGTTTTCGCGCTAAATTTGATGGCGCTAGAATTTTGGCATAGATCTACGGTTTGGACACTCAACGTAAAGCCGTTGATCTACGGGACGGACCCTGAAAGGGTTAAATGACTTATTTTACATTAAGATGGACATTTTCATTAAACCATCTATGATTTTTCTTCAAAATTATATAAGAAACACGTTACATAGCATATAAACATGATACATAAACTCACAGTACAATAAATTTTACATGAAGATGAGATGTGATAGCCAGGAGAAGGGAAAAACATTACGTTTTCTCTGGTCCAGCACCATAGAAAACATGTATGAATCTGTGTTTTTCCCAGTCACTCCTCTTAACACATTCTGCTTTGTTTACAATTCTTGACATGAATTCTTCTTACTTCTCCTTTCGTTTATGATGGCATCTAAAGGTAGTTGTTAGAAACTATTAAACTCAGTGAACAAGGTATGTCAATGGTAATAATATAGCTTTGGGCTGCATTAAATATAATAGCTAGGGGGACTATATAGCTACATCTACCGGCTACCTACACCTGACTTCCTACTAATAAGTACTACTCACCTCTCACCCTACATTAAGACTACAAATATTTTAAAGTAAGTAATGAATGTCTGTGTATGTATCTGACTTTTTGTCGTTTTTTAATGCCTAGTTTTACTGTTAGCTTAATACATGTTAGTGTAAACTTGTTGTCTGGCATTTATATGGATTTATAAGTGGAAAAAATGGAGTCCTGCTTTCTGGCGATATCCACTTTCCAGAGGTAGCCTGGAACCTAACCTGCCATATAAGAGGTGGCCCAGTGGCCCGGTGGCTAAAGCTCCCGCTTCACACACAGAGGGCCCGGGTTCGATTCCCGGAGGGTGGAAACATTTCGACACGTTTCCTTACACCTGTTGTTCTGTTCACCTAGCAGCAAATGGGTACCTGGGTGTTAGTCGACTTGTGTGGGTCGCATCCTGAGGGACAAGATTGAGGACCCCAATGGAAATAAGTTAGACAGTCCTCGATGACACACTGACTTTCCTGGGTTATCCTGTGTGGCTAATCCTCCGGGGTTAAAAATTCAAATGAAATCTTATCTCTTATCTTATCTTATTGTACTCTGATAATTATACTTATTTGTACCTGAACCTAAATAAACTTACACGCTGTGCTGGTATGCAGGTACACATTAAAATCACTAAGAGTGTCTCTCAAATCACTAAGAATGACTTATTAGTCTTGAGAATGCCATAATAATAATAATAATAATAATAATAATAATAATAATAATAATAATAATAATAATAATAATAATAATAATAATAATAATAATTTATTTATTTATTTATTTTTTATTTGGACATGATACATAGTTGTACAAAGAAATATAGTGACTGGGTGCACATGCCAAAAGCCCCTTGTATGCAGAGCATTATGGGCAAGCTTAAAATTAACTTAAGATTAACTAAGCAATGATATATACAGTTCAATTAAGTTTATTAAGTCACAGGTACACACAAGTACAACTATCTTATATAGTGTAAATTACCTAGGATAACCCTACAAAAAAAATGTCAGATAATAATAATGTCAGATAATAATAATAACATAATAATATTATTTTTTTTACTAGCTAATACCAGCTACCTCAAATACTTTTTGCTTCTTTTTAATTGCTATTAATTGCTCATAATTTTGTGTTGCAAGTCAAATCTTACTCCTAAATTAATGTTATTCATGGTTGCTACCTGTCCATTTAATTTTGTTTACCACTACTTATTTTAGTCCCTTTTATATTGTGTGTACAATTAGTGTATATTCCAATTACATTATTGTGCAATTCCCAAAACTATCTTTTACTAGCTAGTACCAACTACCTCATATTTTTTTTTTACTTTTTATAGTGCAATTAATTGCTCAACTTATTATATATTACAGTGGTCCCTCGTTTTTCGTAGTTAATCCGTTCCTGGAGTTGCTACTATTATCAAAATCTACGACTTACGAATCAATTTTCCCCATAAGAAATAATGTAAATACAATTAATCTGTTCCTGACACCCAGAAGTATTAAAACAAAAAAAAATTTTTACATGAAATATACATGTAGTACATAAACAATACAATGGGAAATGATGAATGAAACATTAACAGCATAACACTTACCTTTATTGGAAAGTCTTCTTAGTGTATGGGAGACTGGAGGAGGAGAAAGATTGGATTGTTTGCAGTTTGGAAGTGGAATCCCCTTCCATCAACACCTCAGGTACCAATTGCTTTTCTGGAGTTGCTTCTCTTCTCTGTTTCTTAATGCCACTAGGACCACCTTGAGAGTCACTGGAGTCCTGTCTCGCAAAATAACTGTGGAGAGAGCTCTGTTTCTGGCGTCTCTTTAACACTTCCCTAAAATGGCCCAAGACTGTCACTGTTCATGTTGCCAACATGGCTTGCAACAACCTTGTCAGGGTGATGTTTCTCCATAAAGTTTTCCATCTTACCCCACATAGCAAAAATCTCTTTAATTTCTGAAGAAGGTACCTTCTTCCATCTCTCTTCCTCCTCCTCTGCAGCAAGATTCTGAGCTGCGATATGTTGCTCTTCCTGCTGAAGCTCTTGCAGCTCCTCAGTGGTGAGCTCTTCATTGTGGTCTTCCACCAATTCTTCCACATCCTCCAAACTCACATCCAACCCCATGGAACTCCCCAGTGCCACAATTGATTTTACAACAGACATAGGCTCATTAGGGTCAGTCCCAAATCCTTCAAAATCCCTCTTGTCGACACAATCTGGCCACAATTTTCTCCAAGCAGAGTTCAAAGTCCTGGTAGTCACTCCCTCCCAAGCCATACCTACAAGGGTTATGCAATGGAGGATGCTAAGTGTTCTCTCCAAAATTCCCTTAGGGTCAAGTGAGTGTCTGTGGTCACAGTCAAGCACCTGTGAAACATTGCTTTTGTGTAGAGTTTTTTAAAGTTTGCAATGACCTGCTGGTCCATGGACTGGAGGAGAGGAGTGGTATTCGGGGGCAAGAACTTTACTGTGATGAACCCAAACTCCTCGAAAATTAGGTCATCCAAGTTTGGAGGATGAGCAGGTGCATTGTCCATTACTTGCAGGCACCTGAGATCCACTTTCTTTTCCAGGAGGTAATTCTTCATACTAGGGCCAAACACTTCATTGAACTACACGACGAAAATTTCCCTCGTGACCCATGCCTTACTATTAGATTTCCAAAACACACACAATTTACTCTTCATAACATTGTTTTTCCTGATTCACTATAAATCTTATGATTACAAGCATTGATCCTGATACCAACCTCATATTGAATGACTTAAATGAATCAAACAGTAACTGTAATTACTACACAGCAGAACAATCAAAGGCATTTCTCAGAGCCAACAACAACATAACTGTCTTTAACTACAATGTCAGATCTTTAAGCAAACATTATGATGACCTCATAGCATTACTAAATTCCCTGCATGCCAGTATGTCCGACATTACTCTCACCAAATCCTGGCTAAAGCTTGATACTACAGATGTCTATGCCATTCCTGGTTACACAGCCATACACATCTGTAGGCCAGATCAACAAGGGGTGGCACAACTGCTATATACTACTCAGACCATCTAGAATATATCAATAATACATGCACAAGGAATGAACATGGGGAATATATAATAAATTCAAATCCAAACACCTACAAAAATTTCTCACGGTGATAAACATCTACAGAGTACCACAGTCAAACATTAGCTGTTTTAGTGAAAACCTAGGGAGTATGGTAACTGATGCACACATGAATAAAGATCACTTACAACTCTCAGGTGACTTCAGTATAAATCTCCTGCAAGACCAGGACCCACACGTTACTGAATTCACAAACACTATGAGTAACTGCTTGTTGCTACCAACAGTAACAAAACCTACAAGAATTACAGACTAGTGCTTCCCTACTAGACCACACCTGGACCAACACAATATCCCCTTTAAAATCAGGCATAATCACAGATAATACCACAGGCCACTACCCTACCTTCCTCATAACTAATCTAGGCAAATTACCCCAAGACACTAAAGTCACTTTCAGACTTTACAATGAGGCAGCCATTAATAACTTCACAACAGCAATGACAAACATTGACTGGCACACTGAGCTAGAAATCTATACAGATATTGACGAATGTATTAATAATTTTCTAAAAAAGACCCAATACCTCTATAACAAGCACTGCCCTAAAAAAAACTAAACAGATGACAGCTAAGGGACTGAACAGTCCCTGGCTAACACTCAGCATCCTCAAATCTATAAATACAAAGCACCTTTACGAAAAACAGTACAGAATGGGTCATATAACCAGAGACCAAACAAAACGTTACTCGTCAATCCTAACCAGCCTGATAAGAAGAGCTAAAAAATTGTATTATGAGAACAGATTATCCAACTATCAGAAATTTTAGGAACAAAAAAGATATCACAAAATAGCACAATTGAACTAACAAAACCAGATGAACCCCAACTCCCACAAACTGAAACAGCACACAGACTCAATGATTTCTTCTCCACCACAGGAAAAAACCTTGCCAATAAAATCCCAAGCTCAAATACCCCACCCAATGGCTACCTCACTGGCAACTACCCGAACACACTGTTCCTAGCTCCGCCTAACCCAACAGAAGTCTTCCTTATTATCATCACACTAAAAAACAAGACAGGAGATTTAAATACCTTACCACCCTTTATATACAAAAAAGCGTTGCAAGTGCTGTCACCAATCATTGCAACACTCTTTAACAAATCCATCGAATCCTCTACCTTCCCTATAGTTCTCAAAATAGTGAAGGTCACTCCGATCCATAAAGGAGGAGACCAAACAGACTTGAATAATAGGCCAATATCCAACTTACACCCTCTCTCTGAAATCTTCGAAAAATTAATTCATAACCGAATCTATTCCTACCTCATCTCCCACAACATACTCAACCCCTATCAGTTTGGGTTTAGGCCTAATAAAATTATGAATGATGCTATTATACACATGCTAGAACAAATATACACTGCACTAGAGAAAAAAGAAGTCCCACTGGGGATCTTCATTGATTTACGTAAAGCTTTTGATACAGTTGACCATGATTTACTCCACATAAAATTGTTGCACTATGGTATAAGAGGGCACTCCCTCAACTACCTAAAGTATACCTCAGAAACAGAAGCCAATATGTGTACACAAATGGAGCAAACTCTTCCGCACAGCCAATTATAGTTGGTGTCCCACAGGGAAGTGTCCTTGGCCCTCTTCTCTTTCTCGTTTACATAAATGACCTACCAAATGCATTGCAACTACTCAAACCCACACTATTTGCAGATGACACTACAGATGACACTGCAGATGACCGCAAAGTTGGTGCTGGATGCTCACCTGATGGCAACATCGAGTCCTACCACTTGCAGAAGTGTTACCGATATACTGTACCTTTTTTTCTCGTTTTTATTTTAATTTATATAATTTTTATTTTCTGATAATTACAATTTATAATAGTTCTTGTGATTTAATTGCCAATCTTTGTTCTGACACTAATATTAGGTACTGAAATACAGTGGACCCCCGGTTTTCGGCCAGTGCAGAAATCATACAATTCGGAAATCGAATTGTACGATTTCAAAATTTTGGCGAAATTTTCCCCCAGATTTCATGCATCCACTCGGAAATCATTGGTATGAGATGTGTCCACCTGCCGGCGATGCCGCTTCCTCACACGTATCACACTCAGTCTACGTCTCTCTCTCGTTGAGTTAGGAATACTCCACGTGTTCTTCCATTGTTTTTGGTGCTTGTAAATTGATTGAGACTGTGAAATAAGCCACCATGGGGCCAAAGAAAGTCCAGAGTGCCAGCCATTTAGTAAAGGTGAGAAACAGGACAGAATTCAAGAAAGAAGTTATAGCAAAATACGAAAGTGGCATACATGTGGACGAACTCACCAGAATGTATGACAAGTCGACATCAACAATCAGTTCCATCCTGGTGAAGAAAGCAGAAATCAAGAAACCTGATGTTGTGAAAGGGGTAAATATGCTAACAAAACAGAGATCACAAACAATCAAGGATGTGGAGAAGTTGGTTTGGATAAACAAGACACAGATAGCAGAAGATAGTAGTGTTTCGGAGGGGATAATTTGCGAGAAGGTAAGCCAGTTGCATGCAGATCTCATTAACAAAATGCCGGGAACGAATGCTGCTGTTAGTGGATTGAAAGCCAGCCAAGGCTGGTTCAACAGATTTGAGAAGCGAAGTAGCATACATAATGTGGTAAGGCATGGTGAGGCTGCAAGTTCTGACAAACGTGTGGCCCAAGAATTCGTCGATGAATTCAAGGGGTACGTAGAGGCTGAAGGATTCCTCCCCCAACAAGTGTTCAATTGTGACAAAACAGACCTCTTCTGGAAGAAAATGCCAAAGAGGACCTACATCATGCAGGAGGAAAAGGTACTGCCAGGACACAAGCCTATGAAGGGTAGGCTAACTCTTCTGTTCTGTGGTAACGCTAGTGGGGATTTCAAAGTGAAGCCTTTACTCGTGTATCACCCTGAAAATCCCCGAGTGTTCAAGAAAAACAATGTCATGAAGAGTAAACTGTGTGTGATGTGGAAGGCTAACAATTAGGCATGGGTCACGAGGCTACTTTTCATTGAGTGGGTCAATGAAGTGTTTAGCCCAAGTGTGAAGAAATTATTTTTATTATTAACACATCGACCGTCTCCCACCAAGGCAGGGTGGCCCGAAAAAGAAAAACTCATCATCATTCACTCCATCACTGTCTTGCCAAAGGGGTGCTTTACACTACAGTTATAAAACTGCAACATTATCACCCTTCCTTCAGAGTGCAGACACTGTACTTCCCATCTCCAGGACTCAAGTCCTGCCTGCCGGTTTCCCTGAATCCCTTCATAAATGCTACTTTGCTCACACTCAAACAGCACGTCAAGTATTAAAAACTATGTGTCTCCATTCACACCTATCAAATACACAAACGCATGCTTGCTGCAAGTCCAAGCCCCTCGCACACAAAACCTCCTCTCATTTTTAGTAAATGTATACAGGAGAAGGGGTTACCAGCCCATTGCTCACGGCATTTTAGTCACCTCATATGACACGCATGGCTTACGGAGGAGATTCTTTTCCACTTCCTCATGGACAATAGAGGGGAAAAAAACAAGAACAAGAGCTATTAAGAAAAAGAAGAAAAAACCTAAATGTGTGTATGTATATTCGTATATGCATGTGCGTGCCTGTGTAGTGTGACATAAGTGTAAGTAGAAGTAGCAAGATATACCTGTTATCCAGCATGTTTATGAGACAGAAAAAAGACACCAGCAATCCTACCATTATGTAAAACAGTTACAGGTTTCTGTTTCACAGTCACCTGACAGGACGGTAGTACCTCCCTGGGTGGTTGCCGTCTACCAACCTACTACCTCCTGGAAAATAAATTACCACTTAAGTGCCTCCTGGTAATGGACAATGCTCCTGCTCATCCTCCAGACTTGGAAGACCTATTGTTTGAGGAGTGTAATTTCATCACAGTGAAGTTCTTGACCCCTAATACCACTTCTCTCATACAGCCCATGGGCCAGCAGGCCATTTCAAACTTCAAAAAACTGCACATCAAAGCAATGTTTCAAAGGTGCTTTGAAGTGACCTTTAACAGTGAATTGACCCTAAGAAAGTTCTGGAAGAATCACTTCAATATCCTCAATTGCATAACCCTTATAGATAAGGCTTGGCAGGGAGTGACTTCCAGGATAATTAGCTCTACTTGGAGAAAATTGTGGCCAGATTGTGTCTAAGAGAAGGATTTTGAAGGGTTTGAGGCTGAACCTGATGACCCAACGCCTGTTGTGGAATCTATTGTGTCTTTGGGGAAGTCCATGGGGCTGGATGTGAGTGGCCAGGATGTGGAAGAGTTGGTGGAGGACCACAGGGAGGAGCTAACCACTGAAGAGCTGCAACACCTTCAACTGGAACAGCAACAGACTGCAGCTAAGGATATTGCTTCAGAGGAGGAGGAGGAAGAGAGGGGGGAGAATGTGTCTTCTTCAGTGATTAAGGACATGTGTGCAAAGTGGAGTGAGTTGCAAAGTTTTGCAGAGACTTATCACCCTAACATAACTGTTGCAAGTCACTTCTGCAACATGTTCAATGACAATGTCTTGTCCCATTTTAGGCAAATCTTAGATACGCCAGAAACAGGCCTCTCTGGACAGATTCTTTTGTGCAACAAGGGTACAGTGACTCTCAAGCTTGTCCTAGTGGCAGTAAAAGACAAAAAAGGGAAGCAACCCAAGAGAGGGCTTTGATACCTGAAATCCTTATGGAGGGGATTCCCCTTCCAACCATAAACTTTCCTCCCTTTCCCCTCCTTGCCTTCTTCCATATGCCAACAAGAGTCTTCAATAAAGGTATGTAATGTTCATTTATCATTATGAGAATGTGTCCAAGAGAGGGATTCTGAAGGGTTTGGGGCTGACCCTGAAGAGCCTATGGCAGTTGTGGAAAGTACTGTGGCACTGGGGAATTCCATGGAGTTGGAGGCAAGTGGTGAGGATGTGAAAGAGTTGGTGGAGGACCACAGGAAAGAGCTAACCACTGAAGAGCTGCAAGACCTTCATCTGCAACAGCAACAGACCACAGCTCAGGAAATTGCTTCAGAGGAGGAGGAAGAGAGATGGAAGAAGGTGCCTTCTTCAAAGATTAAGGACATTTGAGAAAAGTGGAGTGAGGTGCAAACATTGATGGACGAACATCACTCTGACAAAGCTGTTGCAGGCTGTGTTGGCAACATGTGCAACGACAATGTCATGTCCCATTTTAGGGAAATTTTAAAGAGACACCAGAAACAGAGCTCTCTGGAACAATTTTCTGAGCGACAGGGGTCCAGTGACTCTCAAGCTGGTCCTAGTGGCATTACAAAACAAAGAAGGGAAGTAACCCCGGAAAACGACTTGGTACCTCACCCTAACATAACTGTTGCAAGTCACTTCTGCAACATGTTCAATGACAATGTCTTGTCTCATTTTAGGCAAATCTTAGATACGCCAGAAACAGGCCTCTCCGGACAGATTCTTTTGTGCGACAAGGGTACAGTGACTCAAGCTTGTCCTAGTGGCAGTAAAAGACAAAAAAGGGAAGCAACCCCAGAGAGGGCTTTGATACCTGAAATCCTTATGGATGGGGATTCCCCTTCCAAACAATAGTAACTCCTCCATCCTCTCCCCTCCTCCCATCTTCCATACATCAACAAGTCTTCAATAAAGGTAAGTATCATGTTATTACTGTTTATTCTTCATGTCTCATTGTTTTTTGTGTAGGTAAATGTATATTTCATGTAAAAAAAATATTTTTTTTAATACTTTTGGGTGTCTGAAACAGGTTAATTTGATTTACATTATTTCTTAAGGGGAAAATGAATTTGGATGTCGTCAAATTCGGTTTGAGTGTCACTCTTTGGAACGGATCAATTACGATAACCTGGGGTCCACTGTATATGAAACTTCTTGAAGCATGGTGTTTATGGCGAGTATCGTTAAACTGCTGACAGGGTAAGCAGTGGAGTGACACGATGATAGTGCACCGCTGCAGGGAATCCTGGCTTTATTTGTCTTCGCTGTTACACACAAATATGTAGGTCTATCTATTTATCTGTCTATCTGTCTGTCTAGCTCTGCTTATCTGTCTTTTTGTCTGCCTGTGTGTGTCTTTCTGTCTGCCTGTGTGCATGTCTTTCTGTCTGCCTGTGTGTGTGTCATTCTGTCTGCTTGTCTCTCAGTCTCACAGAATGGCTCATAAACCAACAGGTATTACACACGATGCAGTCATCACATCTGATTCCTAATGAAGTGACAATGCGTATTACTTGCCAGTCATGCTTATTATGTCTTATATCTACAAGCACTGTATAGTACTTTGCCTGGAATTTTTGGGTTATCCTAGAGTTCCAGAGAGAGTTCCAAGGGTCAACGCCCCAGTGGCCTGGTCTGTGAGAGACAGATATAGCCAGAGAGCCAGCCAGCCAGCAAGAAAGAGAGAGAGAGACAGACAGACAGACAGACAGACACAGACAGACAGACAGACAGCCAGACAGACAGCCAGATACGTATTACACGTTCCAGAATCGTTTCTCTTTACTTAGGACATAGGTTATAGGACATTCTGGCAGCATGACACTACCAGTAGTATCAAAAATGAAAGGATGTTGCACAAATGTTACACATAGAGTTTGATATTTCCTCAACCACTTGTGGCCACATCCATCACTTTCCTCTTAAAAGGGAAGTGTTAATACGACATGAAGTCAGTGAATCCCTGGTGTTTGCCACACTATTTGCTCTAGTTAGTGCTCAACTGAACTGGTGCTCCTACGAGGTACTCATTGGTCCCAGATTTTTTAATACTGCACACCGAGTGTTAAGACCCATTCTATACTAACCAGGCATCTCAGATCAATCATGCCAAATTTGGAGGCAGGAAAAATAAAAGGTAGATCTACGTTTGGAGCACTAGCAGTACAAACGAAGATCTACGTTTGGATAGTTTAAGGGTTAAGGTAAGTAATGAGTGTACTGTATATGCATTTCATTGCTCTAGGCTTTCAATGTTGTGGTATATTACAGGTGGGTGGGGTGGCCTGGCTGGCTACCATACCTAACACACTTGACTTTCTACAGATAATTACTATTCACCTCTCACCCTACATTAAGACGGTTAAGACTACAAATATTTTAAGGTAAGTAATTAATGTCATAGGTAGTAGGTTGGTAGACAGCAACCGCCCAGGGAGGTACTACCATCCTGCCAAGTGAGTGTAAAACGAAAGCCTGTAATTGTTTTACATGATGGTAGGATTGCTGGGGTACTTCTGCTTACACTTAGGTCACACTACACATACATGTACAAGCACATATATACACACCCCTCTGGGTTTTCTTCTATTTTCTTTCTAGTTCTTATTCTTGTTTATTTCCTCTTATCTCCATGGGGAAGTGGAACAGAATTCTTCCTCCGTAAGCCATGCGTGTTGTAAGAGGCGACTAAAATGCCGGGAGCAAGGGGCTAGTAACCTCTTCTCCTGTATATATTACTAAATGTAAAAGGAGAAACTTTCGTTTTTCCTTTTGGGCCACCCCGCCTCGGTGGGATACGGCCGGTGTGTTGAAAGAAAGAAAGAAGTAATGAATGTACTGTATATCCATTTTATCACTCTAGGGCGCTTTAAATGTCATAGTATATTACGTATGGGCGGTGTGGCCTGGCTGGCTACTGTACATCCCACACCTGACTTCTTACAATAAATACTATTAACCCTCTGAGGGTCCAAGCTGTAGATCTACATCATCAGCATAGCTCAGATAACCTGTGAGCAGTAAATTTGGGCCTAGATATGAAAAAATGCATCTATGCGGTAAGTGTGCACCATCTAAAACAAATACTACAACATGCAGTGCACAATGAGAAAAAATGCAACCGTGTTTTTGGATTAAAACACCGACTTTGCGATGTATTTTTGTATGGTTTTTATGGTTATATTTGCAGTTTCGTGGTCTCATTTCATAGAATGGAAGATATATTTTGATTGGTTTTAGTACTGAAAATGGCTTGAAATTGAGCTCAAAATAATGAAAATGTTCAATTTTTGCCAATGTTTAAGAGTAAACAAATGACGTCACACGTCAAATACACGTCAACTGGTGAGCCTAATATACATTCACAAATGCGCTGATATTATTTATACAATTATTACAATAGTGTATAACAGTAAATCTTCTATTTTTTGGTGTGAATAAAAATTCTTTATGTAAATAAAAAATAAACAATGGAATTCATCTGTAAAGCCTGGAAACATAACTAATAAACATAGGAAATGTTATTTTAGTGCCAGGAATACCTGCATTGTTTATTCTGGACCCTATTTTGAAATTGGAATATTTTGAACTTTGTGTGAAATTGGCCAAATTACAAATTTCTGATCACTTTATTGGGTAGTTGTTAATAGTTGATTGGACAGTTTTTTGTGCTCAATCGATAAAATAGGAGTAATACTAGTGAAATAGCTAAGAATTGGGTCAACTGGAATAATGTAATTGGCCTAAAATAGGAGTCAAAGTGGGCAAAATCGCCAATGCGTAAACATTGCTGATGCAGTAAAATTCGCTATAGTGTAATTTCGTCAAATTTTGTACTTTTTGTTTTATTACCTTCAGAAAAAGATTCTCTACCATTTCATAAAAAAATGGGGCGCTCACCCAGCATAATGCTGTGACTAGTACTGTATGAACGAAAATCAGATGCGTCTGTTTGTTTACAAACTCCGCATCTCTCCTCTCTCATGTACTCATTCTCTCTCTCATTTATTCGTTTTATCTCATATGCTCACCTCTGACCCTACATTAAGACTACAAATATTTTAAGGTAAGTAATGAGTGAACTGTATATGCATTTTATCGCTCTGGGATGCTTTAAATGTTGTAGTATATTATGTGTTGGTGGGGTGGGCCTGGTATGGTAGGTATGGTAGCCAGCCAGGGTACCATACCTACCACACCTGATTTCTTACAATAAATACTACTCATCTCAGCCTACATTAAGACTATAAATATTTTAAGGTAAGTAATGGGTGTACTGTGTGTGTATTTTACTTTTTATTGTTTTTAATGCCTAGTTCTATTGCTGACTTAATATATGTTAGTGTAAACTTGTTATCTGGCATTTATAAGTGCAAAAAATGGCATTCTGCTTTCAGGTGATGTCGCTTTCCAGCTGTAGCCTGGAACCTAAACTGCTGTATAAGTGGGGCCCTACTGTACTGGCTTACTGGAAAAAATGCTGATTCACAATTCAGATGGTAAGACCATATACAGTACTGTACAAATACATTAAGTCCTCACTTAATGCTGTTTCGTTCAACATCATTTCATTATAACGTTGATGAGAAAAAAAAAAAAGACTGCTGACCGGGGTTATTGTCTGTGTGGAGTTTGTATGTTCGTTTTTGAACTGCATGGTGGTAGGAGGTGCTCCTTACATTTTTCACTTTGCAAACATTTATTCCTTGATTTAACCCTGTTGCAATGAGTGCTAAAGGTGCATTGTGTACCACTGGTGTTTATATCAATTAGCCTATGGTAAAATTGGTTTTGTTATACATCATTTTGCTTAAAGTCGCAGTTTCCATGAACCCATCAACAACATGAAGTGCGGACTTACTGTATTTCTAATACAGTATCATTATATTCATAGCAAACACTAAACCTATAGGGGGTTTACATTTCCTGAGGAACAGGAGATAATCAGGTTTGAGCCCAAGAAATGGAAGTCAGTGCCAATTCTTTGCAAAAAGAGCCTTTTGCCAGCATCAATAATATTCAAGGAAATGCAGTGAAATCTCAATTTAATGGATTAATAGGGTAAAGGAGTGAGTGTTAATGTTGACTGTCCATTAAGGCAGCTTGTGGCCTGGTTGGCAAAGCTCTCACTTTACATGCCGAGGGTCCAGGTTCAATTCCTGGCAAGGGTGGAAACACTGGGCGTATTTCCTTACACCAGTTGTCTATGTTCGCCCATCAGTAAAATGGGTACCTGGGTGTTAGTTGATTGGTGTGGGTCGCATTCTGGGACAAAATTTACCTAATTTGCCCGAAATGCTCTGTATAACAAGTGGCTTGCTATATAGTAGTATGTCATTGATGTCAGCTATGACTGTATACCTTGTACACGTACTTGTAGAAAATAAAGATATTGTTATTTTATTTATTATTAAATCCTAATGATGAGATTGTTTTTCCATTATCACAACAATAGCAGACAATTCTGGATGTAACAGACTTTGTCTGTTAAATCTAAAATTAATTTCCCCAGCAGATGATAACAATAACAGGTAATTCTGGATTTAACAAACTTTATCAGTTGTTTCCAAAGAGAGAAGTATCAAACATTCTTGTACAGCCTAACCCACACCATCATTACCCTAGTTTCATAATGAATACAGTTTAGTTCGTACTGTACAACTTATTACAGTGGAACCTCTACTTACGAGTGCCCCAATGTGCTTGTTTTCAAGATACGAGCAGTTGCACGGTCGATTTTTTGCTTCCAGATGCGAGCAGGCCTCAAGGGAGGTTCCTTGATGCTGGTGAGGGGCTCTTGCTCTTGATCTAGGGAATTGGATCTCAGTTGTTTGTTGGACTATATTAGTGGTATATTTTCGTATGGTTTTTATGGTTGTATTCTCATTTTTTGGGTCTCATTTGATAGAATGGAAGATGAAATACAGAAACAGATATGATTTTGATTGGTTTCCTGACGAAAAGTACCTTGAAATTGAGCTCAGAGGAGAAATATTCGATTCTATGGCAATGCTCAAGAGTAAACAAATTACGTCACTGTCCAATACCTGTCCGACTGGCCATTCCAATATGCAGTCATGAATGGGTTGACATATTTATATAATTATTACAATAATGCAGTAGTCTACATAACAGTAAATCTTCTATTTTTTGTGTGAATAAAAATTCCAAATGGTAAGCAAGACATTATTATAAGAATACATACATACTAATAAATAATAATAATAATAATAATAATAATAATAATAATAATAATAATAATAATAATAATAATACATATAATAACTATATAATAATATAAGTAATATAATAATACAAATTATTATAGGTATACGTATGTACTAATAAATAATAATAATAAAAGTACATATAATAATATAATATAATAATAATATAATATAATAATAATACAGTGGACCCCCGGTATTCGATATTAATCCGTTCCTGAAAGCTCATCGAATACCGAAAATATCGAAAAGTGAATCAATTTTCCCCATAAGAAATAATGGAAATCAAATTAATCCATGCAAGACACCCAAAAGTATGAAAAAAAATATTTTATCACATGAAATATTATGTTTAGTGCAATAGAATAATTACAATAACAACAATAACAATAGAATAATAACAACAGAATAATTGACACTTACCTTTAATGAAGATCTGGTGATGATTGATGGGATGGGAGGAGGGGAGTGTGTGGATGGTGTTAGTGTTTAGAAGGGGAATCCCCTTCCATTAGGACTTGAGGTAGCAAGTCCTTTTCCGGGGTTACTTCCCTTCTTTTAATGCCACTAGGACCAGCTTGAGAGTCACTGGACCTCTGTCGCACAACAAATCTGTCCATAGAGCTCTGTACCTCCCATTCCTTTATGATTTGTCTAAAATGGACCACAACATTGTCATTGTAATAGTCACCAGCACGGCTTGCAATAGCTGTGTTAGGGTGATTTTCGTCCATAAAGGTTTGCAGTTCAACCCACTGTGCACACAATTCCTTAATTTTTGAAGTAGGCACAATGGATTCCACAACTGGCATAGGCTTCTCAGGGTTAGCCCCAAACCCTTCAAAATCTTTCTTAATTTCCATACTAATTCTCACCCTTTTTACCACAGGGTTGGCACTAGAAGCTTTCTTGGAGCCCATGGTGACTTATTTTGCAGAAACAAGCACCAAAAACAGTGATAATATGGAATGTACCAAATGTATCCTTAGATGCACGCACACTGGCTGGCTTGTAAACACTGGCACACACGGGGCAGTTCAGGCCACACGTGGACATGTCTCGGACGAATTGTATCGAATACCGGGTTTTCAATCGGATACCGAGGCAAAATTTTTGCGTTAAAATGCATCGAATACCGGATTTATCGAATACCAATGCCATCGAATACCGGGGGTCCACTGTACATGTACATGTATAATAATAATGTACTATAATAATAATTATAATAATAGACAGCTTTGAAAGGCCATCACTAGATGGCAGTGAATACCACAACAATGCTGGAGCAGTTATGGCTGCCTCCACCTGTCACATAATGACATATTTTATTCATTCTAGAGTATATATCAGGTTCCTATGTTATTTATATTGTTAATTACATCATATTATATGAATTTTGATAGATAAATAAGCTGTAGAGTTGATATTAGCGAAATATTGAAGGAGCATTTTGTCCTGTCTCCAGACAAACTCTTGTCCACAGTCGGCACCACTACGCAGTCACATATGTAATGACATATTTTATTCATTCTAGAGTGTATATCAGGTTTCTATGTTATTTATATTGCTTATTATGTCATATTAGATGAAATTTGATACATAAATAAGCCGTAGACTGATATAGGGAAATACCGAAGTATTTTGTTATGCCTGGAATTCCACTGGAATGGATTAATTCCATTTCAATTAATTTAAAAGAGGAAAATTGACTCAACAAATGAGCAAATCGAGATGTGAGCAAGGTCACGGAACGGATTAAACTCGTAAGTAGAGGGTCCACTGTATTCCCTCGTACTGATGATATTTAAATGGTGTAGTCCTAGACTATAACCTAGAGTACAGAACAGTATAGAGATGCCACTTACCAGCAACTGAGCATCCAAAAGTAATAATGATGATTGAAGTTATCAAACGTGGAGATGGCATTGGTTTCTTCAGGTATACCACAGACAGGATCAAATTGAACAGAGGTGTACAACGTTTTATAGCTCCATACATTGGTATATTCATACCTACGGAGAAAATGAACATAGAGAAAAATCCCAAATGCCCACAATCAAACAAAACCATTACAGAAAGTATGTAGTATTTTCAGGTTTTTAGAAATGAATGCTAATTCTTATAGTGCTGTGGCCATTGTTTCATCCTTATTACCATTCAGCATAGAGTTGATGAAAACCACTAGAAAAATTAAATCCACTTAAAAAATATATCATTAATAAAGTTGAGCAAACACTGTTCTAACAAAACTACTGTAGCAAAATGACAAGACTTCCTACATCATATTTCACATGATCATTAAACCCTTGTAGCAGGCTTGAGGAGGGGGACAAGTGCTGCCTTCACATCCCTGCTCTGGCCATATATTCTTAAAAATGTTTATTCATCTAGAATTACAATACAGAACATGAAAATTGTATACAGATACAAAAAATAGGTAATAAAATAAGGATACAATACTGTTGTACATTGTTAAACTTTTAAACTGAGGATATATACAGAAAATACTCTGTATATTTTCAATACAGGAAAGTGGGTGTGGGAGAGAAGAAGAGCGACTGGTGGAATGATAAGGTAAAAGAGTAGTAAGAGTTGGCCCATAATGCCTAGGCATAATAGAGGCTCTCTTTGCATTGCAACCCACTATTGTAAATACAAAAAATCAATGTACTGTTTGCAAAGACATAAAATAAATAAATAAATAAATAAATAAATAAGTGTCAAATAGTTAGCATATGACAAGTAGAAGTCATATAAGAAGTCATATAAGGAGGGAGGAGCATATAGAGAGAAAAAAAAAGTGCAAATGAAAAGTTTTGGAGTGAGATTAATAAGCTGAGAAAGCCAAGGGAATGAATGGATCTGATAGTTAAAAATAAGAGAGGAGAGTTATTAAATGGAGAGTTAGAGGTATTGGGAAGATGGAGGGAATATTTTGAGGAATTGTTAAATATTGATGAAGATAGGAAAGCTGTGATTTCATGCATAGGGCAAGGAGGAATAACATCTTGCAGGAGTGTGGAAGAGCCAGCTGTGAGTGTGGGGGAAGTTCTTGAGGCAGTGAGTAGAATGAAAGGGGGTAAGGCAGCTGGGATTGATGGGATAAAAATAGAAATGTTAAAAGCAGGTGGGGATATAGTTTTGGAGTGGATGGTGCTTTTATTTAATAAATGTATGGAAGAGGGTAAGGTACCTAGGGATTGGCAGAGTATGCATAGTTCCTGTGTATAAAATCAAAAGGGACAAAAGAGAGTGCAAAAATTATAGGGTAATAACTTTGTTGAGTATACATACCTGGTAAAGTGTATGGTGGAGTTAATTTTTTTTTTTTAAATATCGGCCGTCTCTCACCAAGGCAGGGTGCACCGAAAAAGAAAAACTTTCATCACACACTCCATCAATGTCTTGCCAGAGGCATGCTTACACTACAATTATAAAACTGCAACATTAACACCCCTTTCTCAGAGTGTAGACACTGTACTTCATATCTCCAGGACTCAATTCCGGCCTGCTGGTTTCCCTGACTCCCTTCCTAAATGTTACCTTGCTCACACTCCAACAGTATGTCAAGTCCTAAAAACCATTTGTCTCCATTCGCTCCTATCTAACACACTCACACATACTTGACGGAAGTCAAAGCCCCTCATACACAAAACCTCCTTTGCCCCCTCCCTCCAACCATTCCTAGGCTGACCCCTACCCCTCCACTACAGATTTATACACTCTCAAAGTCATTCTATTTTGTTCCATTCTCTCTACATGTCCGAACCACTTCAACAACCCCTCCTCGGCCCTCTGGATAATAGTTTTGGTAATCCCGCACCTCCTCCTAATTTCCAAGCTACAGCCTTCTCCTCGTTACAACGTTCACCACCCATGAAAGAATTAAGAGTAAGATGGAGAGTACGACAGCAGATGAACAAGGAGGCTTTAGGAAGGGTAAGGGGGTGTGTGGACCAAGTGTTTACAGTGAAACATATAGGTGGACAGTATTTAGATAAGGGTAAAGAGGTTTTTGTGGCATTTATGGATTTGGAAAAGGTGTATGATAAGGTGGATAGGGGGGCAATGTGGCAGATGTTGCAAATGTATAGAATAGGAGGTAGGTTACTGAAAACAGTGAAGTGCTTTTATGAGGAAAGTGAGGCTCAGGTTAGAGTATGTAGGAGAGAGGGAGATTATTTCCCAGTAAAAGTAGGCCTTAGACAAGGATGTGTGATGTCACCGTGGAGGTTCAATATATTGATAGATGGGGTTGTAAGAGAAGTGAATGCTCGGGTGTTGGCAAGAAGTGTGGAGTTAAAAGATAAAGAATCTAACACAAAGTGGGAGTTGTCACAGTCAATCAATCAATCAATCAAGTTTATTCTCTATAAGGATTACAATGCGGGGTTTACAGATTTTGGTTATTGTGTGGTTTACATGTAATAAAATACTAATTACAGAAGGGGCCACTAGGACACCTAGCATGGCTAGGCATTTCGGGCAAACTTAGATTAATTCTTAACCCTAAATTATTACAAATTATGGAGTAAGTTGACTAAATACTAAGTGATTAAATACTAGTTAGGGAGTTTAGCAATGTGAATGCTTTTGTTTTGGCACAATATATAGTTTCTACATTGTAGTATCACAGGCAAACTTATGACTAGTTAGGAATCATTATTTTAAGATTAAGATTCGTATTTCTGTGCTTATAGTCAAATGGGTGAGTGAGTGTAAGTGTGAACCACCAGGTGGTTTTTTATGTAGTTGCTCTTTGCTGATGACACTCTGCTTTTGGGAGATTCTGAAGAGAAGGTGCAGAGGTTGGTGGATGAGTTTGGTAGGGTATGTAAAGGAAGAAAATTAAAAGTGAATGCAGGAAAGAGTAAGGTGATGAGGATAACAAAAAAAATTAGGTAATAAAAGATTGAAAATCAGATTGGAGGGAGAGAGAGTATGGGGGAAAAAGGTGAGTGGTGCACTTAAGAGTTTTCTTTTACTTCGTCCATGGAAGCTGTGGCATGCAAAGAGTACGTAACCTTTATTCGGCGCATGTACACACCCTCATTTACAGACTATCTACCCAACCAGCGAACCAGGTGACTGAGGATTGACGATGGAGCCCCGTCGTTCAACCAGTACCCAGGTTCCAGCCAATGAGAAGATGGTTTTGGTAATCGCAGAGGTTATGTGGGTACCACTCTCCTGTCTGCTCTTGTCATTCCCATTCTATTATTATTATTATTATAATCAAAAAGAAGCGCTAAGCCACAAGGGCTATACAGCGCTGCAGGGTAGGGAAGGAAGCGAGGGTATTGGGCACCAGAAGGGGGGAGGGGCAATCAGTAGGTTACAGAAAACAGCGAAGCAGGGAAGAGGGTAGTAAGAGATCGAGGTAGAAAGGGCGGAACGTATCATCAGAGTTTATGAAGTCAGTTGTTGTCAAAAAGTCAATGAGAGAGTCCGGATGAAAGGTGGGTCCATTAGCGAGAAGGGAAGGTAAAGAGAGAGCAGCGGAGCGAAGACGACGATGGAGGTAAATTCTGCATGCTCGTTGATAAAGTGGGCAGTCCAACAGAATGTGGCTGACTGATAATGGAGTCTGACAATTCTCACAGAGAGGAGCAGGGCGCCTCTCCATGAGATATCCATGAGTAAGACGAGTATGGCCAATGCGAAGACGGGAGAGAGTAGTCTCCCAACCTCGACACTGGTGACAAGAAGACGGCCAGTAACCTATACTCGGTTTAATAGATTGAAGTTTGTTACCGAGCATAGTAGACCAACGTTGTTGCCAACGGGTGTGAAGGTGGGTAGCTATTGCAGCAAAATAGTCCGTAAATGGAATACCTCTATATGAAACTGGTATGTCATGTACTGCTGACCGCGCAGCAGTGTCTGCCTGTTCATTGCCCTGTACATCAACATGACCAGGGACCCAACAAAAAACAATATCTTTATGCTTGGTAAAGATGCGGCATAGCCAAAGTTGGATACAGAGGACTAAGGGGTGAGGTGTATCAAATTTCTGTATAGCCTGTAAAGCACTAAGGGAGTCTAAGACAAACACAAATGATGACACAGGCATAGATGCAATACGGATAAGTGCTGCAAGAATGGCATACAATTCAGCAGTAAAAATACTAGCCGAAGATAGTAAATGCCCTCGTACGATGCTGTCCGGAAACACTGCTGCGAATCCTACGCCGTCAGAAGACTTAGAGCCATCTGTGTACACTGCAATGCCATGAGAGTGTGAGTGGAAGTAGTCAAGAAAAAGAGAGCGGGAAGCGACCGTAGGCAGTTGGGCTTTCGAGCAAGAGAGAGAAAGAAAAGACTCGAACAGCTGGAACTTCCCAGGGGGGTAGGGAAAAGTGAGATGCTACATGAACATAGAAAGGTGGTAATTGAAGAGAAGACAAGAGCGAATGTAGGCGAAGAGAGAAGGGACGGAGTAAGCAGGGGCGGCGAACAAATAAAGAATGTCTACTAATATCAGTGACCATTCTATAAATGGAAGGATTGCGGAGATCATGAGAGCGTACATAGTAGCGAAGGCAATGGGCATCACGGCGATCGGATAAGGATGGAACATTCACTTCTGCATAGAGGCTCTTAACAGGGGAAGAGCGAAAAGCACCAAGGCATAAACGTAATCCTTGGTGATGAATGGGGTTAAGGCTAGAGAGAGTAGCAGGAGAGGCCGCTGAATAGATCTGGTCACCATAATCAAGTTTCGAGAAAATGAGGGTGGAATGTAGGATAAGATAAGATAAGATAAGATTTCGTTCGGATTTTTAACCCCGGAGGGTTAGCCACCCAGGATAACCCAAGAAAGTCAGTGCGTCATCGAGGACTGTCTAACTTATTTCCATTGGGGTCCTTAATCTTGTCCCCCAGGATGCGACCCACACCAGTCGACTAACACCCAGGTACCTATTTGCTGCTAGGTGAACAGGACAACAGGTGTAAGGAAACGTGTCGAATGTTTCCACCCGCCGGGAATCGAACCCGGGCCCATGAAAGATGAGCAAGGGTTTTAAGAAGGTTCAGCCAGCCGTGACAAGTTGCCCACAGAAGTACAAAGGATGATTGGAGATGACAGAGCGTCTAGTGAAAGTAATTTGGTGAGTTTTGGTGCTGGAAAATTTAAACCCATGTGTGGTGGCCCAATTGGAAACATGGTCGACCGCATGCTGGAGAGAAACTGTAATGAGGTGACAGTCAGCGCCTGCACAGGCAATAGCGAAGTCATCATTATAGAGTGATGACCAAATATTTGATGGAAGACTAGAGGCCAAATCATTTATAGCAAGGAGAAAAAGTGTTGTGCTCAGAACACATCCCTGGGGGACACCTTCAGCTTGGATAAAGTCCGGGGAAAGCACATTATTAACCCGAACACGGAAATGCCTGTCAGTTAAAAAGTTCTTAAGGAATGATGGTAGATTGCCCCGGAGGCCTAAGGAGTGGGCTTGGGCCAAAATATTATACCTCCAAGTTGTGTCATATGCCTTTTCAAGGTCAAAAATTATGGCAATAACTGAGTGGTTATTCGCAAAGGCATTACGAACATACGTATCCAAGCGTAGTAAGGGGTCTATGGTAGAACGGCCCTTACGAAAGCCATATTGACGAGTGGAGAGACTGTTGCGTGTCTCTAAATACCACACTAAACGTCTATTTACCAGGCGTTCCATCACTTTGCAAACTGCACTGGTAAGACCAATCAGACGATAGTGGGAGGCTTCATGTCCCGTAGTGCCTGGTGTGCGGAAAGGGAGAACAATGGAAGATTTCCACAGCTGTGGAAGAACTCCTTGTGACCAAATAAGATTGAAAAGGCGTAAAAGGACTGCAAGGCTGACTGATATAAATGTTGTAGCATACGAATATGAATGTCGTCGGGCCCAGCTGCCGATGATCGACAAGCTGAGAGTGTTGCCTCTAGTTCTTGAAGTGTAAAAGGCACATTATACTGTTCTACTCTGAGAGAAGAAAAGTCCAAGGGTGCTAACTCTCTGGCAGACTTTGAGGAAAGAAACGAGAGGCATAGATGGAGCCCCTGAGAAATACGGACCAGATGATTGCCAATTTCATTGGCAACATCTAGTGGATTTGCTATATCAACACCGGCAACCCGCAGAACAGGAGCTGGGTCAGGAGAATATTTACCACTCAGTTTTCGTACTTTTTTCCAGACTGCACTCATAGAGAGAGCAGAGGTGATGCTGGAGACATAATCTCGCCAGCAAGTGCGTTTAGCATCACGGATGACACGGCGAGCGATCGCACGCTTCTGCTTAAAATCAAGAAGTCTCTCCGTGGTTCTATTGCACCGGTGCCTGCCCCATGCAGCGTGTTTCAAACGTACTGCATGAGCACAAGCAGGACACCACCAAGGCACGCAGAAGAGAAGAAGTGTAAAAGCTCATCAATGGAGGACGAAGAAGGAACCTCACTAAAAACAGTTAGGTGTGAGTAAAGGTTCCAATTTGCCTGATCAAATTGCCAGCATGGGATACGAAGAGGTGGCGAATATGAAGGGGAAGTAAGAATGATTGGGAAATGATCGCTGTCATGTAAATCCGGGAGAACAGACCAGGTGAAGTCTAATGCGGCGGAGGAAGAGCAGACTGAGAGATTGATGCAAGAGAGAGTGTGAGTCCGAGGATCAAAATGGGTGTGAGTACCTGTATTTAAAACATGGAGGGGGTGGGTGGCAAGAACAGCCTCTAACTGAATGCCACGGGAATCACAGTGAGACCCCCCCAGAGGAAATGATGGGCATTAAAATCGCCAAGTAACAGAATCAGTGGCGGTAATGATGAAACAAGAAAGGCAATATCCGGAATAGATAATGCCCGAGAAGGAGAGAGATATAAAGAACAGAGCGTATACCACCTATGCAAGTGGATACAGGCTGCTGTGTAATGCAGCGAAGTACAAACAAATAGCTGATAGTATGGAATATCAGTGCGTAGAAGAAGGGCACTTTCATTAAAGGTCCCATCAGGAAAAGGATCTGAAGAATACAATAAATTATAGCCTGAGATGGGAGAGATAACAGCAGAGTGTAATTTTGGTTCCTGTAAGCAAACACCAACAGGGGAAAACTGAGAGAGTAACATCTGAAGCTCACCTCGATTACCCCTGAGGCTGCGTATATTCCACTGTAAATAGGCCATGATTGGCAATGATAGAGATACCTGAAATCCGCAGGTAAGGGTTCCTACAGACTAGAGGGGTTAGAAAAGTCCACATGCGGAGGCAGCGGAAAATGTTCAAGCAGCGAAGGAATGGTGTACTGTGAAGAAAGGAGTTGCGCAGATGGAGGAGAGGAGAGAGAAGGAACAGAGGGTGTATCAGCGTCCATTGATGGTTTGGTCTCTGCAATATATTCAGAGATTGCTTCAAGTGTTTCGGAATTCAGAAACATTGTATGGGAGACAATAATGGAGATGGTAGGGGGAGGATGAGTAAAGATTGGAACTGTAATGGACTGTACCAAGGAAGGGGGGGGCAAAAGGGTGGAGGGAACTGGAGAAGAAGCATGGAAGGGGACAAAAGAGGCAGAAACCTGGGAGGTGGCAGAAGAGGAAGAAACTTGGGAGGGAACAGGGGAGGTAGGTATAGTACGAGGAGGAGGGTGAACCTCTACACTTGTAACAGAGCCAGTGAGAGGGGAAGAACCCGGTACAGAGACAGGGAAGGTAAAATGAGGAGGTGGAAGAAGGGAAGGAGGGGTTAAAGGACCTTTTTTTGACTTTTGAGAAGTAGAGGGACGATTGGGAGGAGGTGTCGTACGAGATCTCATCGATACTGAGGCTTGTGCGGGAGAACACGAAGAAGCGAGAACAGACTGAGGCGTTGAACTAGGGATGTCCGAGCCTAGGACAGCAAAAGAATTAGATACAGGAGTGGCTATGGGAGAGGTAACCACAGAGGAGGCTGCAGAAGATGGTACCCCAGAAGTGGGGGGACGTTTTGAAACACGGGAATAAGAAACACGAGGTAGTCTCCCTTGGAGGCGGAGATGAGAAACTGCCATGGCATAAGGGAGACCTTCTGCCTCTTTGAGGTAACGGATTTTCCTCTCATTTAAGCAGACTTGGCAATGGCGAGAGTACTAAGGGTGAGCCTCATGACAATTAAGGCAAGAGGGAGGTCGATTGCAAGACGTATTTGAATGGTCATCGGCACCACAGACTGGGCATTCGGCTATAGATCTGCAATATTTCGCTGGATGGCCAAATCGCCAGCAATTTCTACACTGTTGCGGTGTAGGGATCACATTTCGAACTTGTAACCAATGTCCTGCTACATAAACTGAGGATGGGAGTTCACGGCTGTCAAAAGTTAAACGAGCCACATTGCTAGGGTATCGTCTCCGCCCGCGGGCAGGGAGAACATAATTGTCTACCTTGAGGATTGGGAGATCTTGGAGTTCCAGCTGTTCAAGAATGTCATTGCCACATGTCTGGAAATTTTGTTGAACTATGGTATGGGGCAGAATGACAGTACCACTACAAGAAATGAGGGAATGATGTTTTTCAATAGTGATAGGAACAGTATCTATATGGGAAAGAAGAGAAAGATCATGAGCTTGGGTAGCATTCTGTACAGTGATGATGCGCGTACCGCTCTTAAGAGCATGAAAAGAAATATCTTTACCAACATGGCATAGGAGTGCCTTGCCAATACTGTGGTCGGAAAGATAGGCAGTAGAGGAAGTCGGTCGTAAAGTGAAGAATTTAGTCCATTGTGCATTCTAAAACTGAGCGTGGAAAGGAAGTGCAGGATGTGTCGATCTTTTCTGAGAAGAACGAGAAGGTGGAGAAGTATCATCAGCAGGTAATTGTCGTTGGCGTTTAGGCGTGGCACCGGCAAGAGGTACAGAGGCATGAGGAGTGTCCGAAGGGTGGTCTAAAGACGAGGCGAGGTCAGAACGGGGTGCAGTATCAAGAAGGGGCCCGGGGGTAGCAGGTTCATGGATTGGGTTCTCCATGGTTTGGTTACTTCTTTCTTTTTGTTTTTAAGAAAAAAAAAGAAAGAAGAAAATAAAATAAAAAAAAGAATAAAAAAAGGGGGAACCGGGGAGGGATAGTTTCTAGGAGGAATGAAAGGGCCAGAAATCTCCCTCCGCACCCAAGAGGACCTCAGCACCGCAAGTAGCGTAGATGCAGCATGGAACCCGTGCCATACCCTACCCATCATGCCAGTAAACCAGCAATCCGGGATAGCAACCTCACATCTGCCGAGCTACCTCGGTGGACAAAAGAGAGGGCGGCCAGATATCCGCCACAAAGCATACCTCCTTCGGCCACCACCCCCGGAATCCGAAAGGTGGCTTCCAGAGATACACCCATCGCCCGAGAGACACCCAAAGCCATCCTCCGGGATACCGGAGAGGGATCAGGACATCCCCAGGCAATCCAGATTCCACGGCAAACTATGCCACTGCCAAGAACCTCAACAGAATAGGATGGACCCCAGTACCCTTTCCCCTACCTAGGAACTAGCATGCCTGTGGGAAAAAGTCCCAAAGGCCAAAAAGGAAGGGCAAAAGGGAGGGGTGGGCCAGGAGGAGGAGGAAAGGAAAAAGGGGAGGATGGGATAGGGAAGGGGGTATTGGGGGGTAATTAGGTTCAGTCTGAGGAAGGAGACTGACAGGTCTAATTCCTCAGACCAAGAGCCTCTTCACCACAACAAGGAGCCCCCCTTGAAGAGGATTCCCATTCTAGAGCTGGTTGAAGCATGGTCTGCTCTCTAGTGCTTCTATTCTGCCTTGCTTACCGTGGAGTGCACTAATACCTATTGCTGTACATAGTGTATATAGTGTACATACTTCTGTTCTAAATTGGTGAAGGATAATATAAGTCAAAAGTTTTCTGCTGTGTTTATTTTGCTCCCTTTACACCCAGGATAACAGGCCATTTGGACTCCTGGGTTGTAATAGAAGCAAAGAGGGGAAAGTATGAGTATAGTTATACCAATGCTCTTATATGGGTGTGAAGCATGGTGGTGAATGTTGCAACAAGGAGAAGGCTGGAGGCAATAGAGATGTCATGTTTGAGAGCAATGTGTGGTGTGAATATAATGCAAAGAATTCGTAGTTTGGACATTAGGAGGAGGTGCGGGATTACCAAAACTATTGTCCAGAGGGCTGAGGAGAGGTTGTTGAGGAGGTTCAGACATGCAGAGGGGTTGGAACAAAACAGAATGACTTCGACAGTGTATAAATGTATAGTGGAGGGAAGGTGGGGTAGGGGACGGCCTAAGAAAAGTTGGAGGGAGGGGGTAAAGGAGGTTTTGTGTGCGAGGGGCTTGGACTTCCAGCAAGCATGCGAGAGCGTGTTAGGAGCGAATGGAGACAAATGGTTTTTAGGACCTGATGTGCTGTTGGAGTGTTAGCAAGGCAACATTTATGAAGGGATTCAGGGAAACCATCAGGCCAGACTTGAGTCCTGGAGATGGGAAGTATGGTGCCTGCACTCTGAAGGAGGGGCGTTAATGATGCAGTTTGATAACTGTAGTGAAAGCACACCTCTGGCAAGACAGTGATAGAGTGAATGACGAAGAAAGTTTTTCTTTTTCAGGCCACCCTGCCTTGGTGGGAGACGGCAATTGTGTTAACAAAAAAAAATTAAAAATACACCCATAGATGTCATATAGTGTCTAGGAAGTGGAGGAAATTGGATTTGCTTAAAAGAAGGGAAGGGCAGGCCCAATTGCTTTTATCCTTAAAAGAGGTAATTACCTATCTACTGACTACCTATGTGTGGCTACTCGTGTAGCTCTATGTTTGTGGTGATCTGTCTTTAGCGTACAGTCTATTGGAAAGGCTTTAAAGCTTCCATAAGCTGCATCATTTACTACTTACTCTTGTAAACCACTACATTATTCTACCATGGCTTGTGAGAAATACTGTCTAGCATACATTTTTTGTTGATATTCTTCCTCAGTTTATAATTAGTTATGGCCTCTTGCTGTGTTGGTTAATGGAGTTAGTAAATCTTCTTTGTCAATTATAAGTCTTCTTTATCAATTATTTTATATCTTTTATAATGTTGTATGTAGTTATCACATTTCAACATTAAGAATTAAAGAATAAGAATTGATAAGAAAGATTTCCTGAAAACCCTCTCTGAAATTCTAGGATCTAGGAAACTGTCTCAAAAAAAAGTGATTAACCTAACTAAACCTAATGAACCTCTTATCCCGCCAATGGATACTGACAACAAACTAAATGTCTTATTCTCCACTGTAGGAACAACACCAGCAAGCAAAATTCCAAACTCAAACACACAACCAAAAAACTACCTCACTGGCAACTACCCAAATACTCTATTCCTAGCCCCAATAAACCCTACTGAAATCTCACTCATCACCAAAACACTAAAGAACAAGGCAGGAGACCTAAATAGCTTACCACCACTTATGTATAAAACAGCTTCTCATTTGTTGTCACCCATTATTGCAACACTTTTTAACAAGCCCACTGAGTGGGCTTGTTGCACCAAGGGAAGTAGTCCCCCTCTCTTCTACACACCCTAACCTGAGCCTCACTATCCTCATAAAAACTCTTTACAGCATTTAGTAACTTACCACCTATTTCATATACTTGCAACATCTGCCACATTGCTTCCCTATCCACTCTATCATATGCCTTTTCTAAATCCATAAATGCAATAAAAACTTCCCTACCTTTATCTAAATACTGCTCACATATATGCTTTAATGTAAACACTTGATCTACACATCCCCTACCCACTCTGAAACCTGCTTGCTCATCCACAATTCTACATTCTGTCTTACCTCTAATTCTTTCAATAATAACCCTACCATACACTTTTCCTGGTATATTCAGTAAACTTATTCCTCTATAATTTTTACTATCTCTTTTGTCCCCCTTCCCTTTACATAAAGGGACTATACATGCTCTCCGCCACTCCCTAGGTACCTTTCCCTCTTTCATACATTTATTAAACAAAAATACCAACCGCTCCAACACTATGTCCCCCCTTGCTTTTAACATTTCTGTCATGATCCCGACCGTTCCAACTGCTTTACCCCTTTTCATTCTACGTAATGCCTCATGCACCTTCCCCACACTCACATCCTGCTCTTCTTCACTCCTAAAAGATGGTATACCTCCCTGGCCAATGCATGAAATTACCGCCTCCCTTTCTTCGTCGATATTTAAAAGTTCCTCAAAATATTCTCGCCATCTACCCAAAACCTCCATCCCCCCATCTACTAACTCCCCTACTCTGTTTTTAACTGACAAATCCATTTGTTCCCTAGGCTTTCTTAACTTGTTTAACTCACTCCAAAATTTTTTTTTATTTTCATTAAAATTTCTTGACAGTACTTCTCCCACTCTATCATCCGCTCTCCTTTTGCAGTCTTTCACCACTCCCTTCACCTTTCTTTTACTCTCCATATACTCTACTCTTCTTATAACACTTCTGTTTTGTAAATACCTCTCATAAGCTACCTTTTTCTCTTTTATCACACCCTTTGCTTCATCATTCCACCAATCACTCCTCTTTCCTCCTGCACCCACCCTCCTATAACCACAAACTTCTGCCCCACATTCTAATACTGCATTTTTAAAACTATTCCAACCCTCTTCAACTCCCTCCCCCCACTACTCATACTTGCACCAGCCCACCTTTCTGCCAATAGTTGCTTATATTTCACCTGAACTTCCTCCTCCCTTAGTTTATATACTTTCACCTCCCTCTTACTTGTTGTTGCCCTTTTCCTCTTCAAATTCAAATTCCAAGTTTATTCTCTATAAGGATTACAATGCTGAGTTTACAGAATTTGGTTATTGTGTGGTTTACATGTAGTAAAATAATAATTACAGAGTGTACCACTAGAACACCTAGCATGGCTAGGCATTTCGGGCAGACTTAAATTAAATCTTAAGTTTAAAATATTACAAAATTATGAGATAAGTTGGTATTATGGCTAAGTGACTAAATACTAGTTTGTGAGTTTAGCAATGTGAATGCTTTTGTTTTGGCACTATACATAGTTTCAGTATTGGAGTATCACAGGCCAACTTATGACTAGTTAAGATTCATTATTTTGAGATTGAGATTGATATTTCTGTTTATGGTCAAATGGGTGGTATTCGTGTAATTAGTTGACAGGGTGTATCAGGGAGATAAGATGTTTTCTGATGGTAGTTTTGAAGGTGATGAATGTGTCTGCAGTTTTAGAATTTTCAGGTAGGGTGTTCCAGATTTTAGGGCATTTGACATACATTGAATTTTTGTAAAGGTTTAGTCGGACAGAGTGAATGTCATAGAGATGTTCGTGTCTGGTGTTGTGCCTGTGGGTTCTGTCGCAACTATCAAGAAAGCGTTTTAGGTCAAGGTTAATATTGGAATTTAAGGTCCTGTAGATGTAGACTGCACAGTAGTAAGTGTGGATGTACTGAACAGGGAGTAAGTTTAGATCTATGAAGAGTGGGGGGGTGTGTTGCCAGGGATGGGATTTAGTGATTATTCTTACTGCGGCTTTTTGTTGGGTTATTATTGGCTTTAGGTGTGTTGCTGCAGTTGAACCCCAAGCACAGATAGCATAGGTGAGGTATGGATATATAAGTGAATGGTATAGTGTGAGAAGGGCAGTTTGCGGCACGTAGTATCGTATCTTGGAGAGGATCCCAACCATTTTGGATACTTTTTTGGTTATGTGTTGGATATGAGTGCTGAAGTTCAGGTTGTTGTCGAGGTATAGGCCTAGGAATTTGCCCTCATTATTCCTGGCAATTAGAGTGTTGTCGATCTTAATGTTAATTTGCGCATCTCCTGCTCTGCTACCAAACATAATGTAGTAGGTTTTGTCAGTGTTAAGCGTAAGTTTATTGGCTGTCATCCAAGTCGATATTTTGATCAGCTCCTCATTAACAATGGTGTTGAGGGTGGCAAGATTAGGGTGAGAGATGACATAAGTCGTGTCGTCAGCAAAGAGAATGGGGTTCAGGTGTTGAGATATGTTTGGAAGATCATTGATGTATATAAGGAAGAGCAGGGGACCAAGGACAATTCCCTGCGGAACTCCAGTATCAAGTGGCTGTGTTGTTGATGCTGTGTCTTTAATGGTGACATACTGATACCTATTAGTAAGGTAAGATTTAAAATATGCAAGCGCATGGCCTCTTATACCATAATGGTCAAGTTTGTGGAGTAGGATGCAGTGGTCTACTGTGTCAAAAGCTTTTCTTAGGTCAATAAAAATTCCTAGTGGATATTCCTTATTTTCCAATGCTGTGTAAAGCAGATCTAGCATTTTTATGATTGCATCGTTAGTGCTTTTATTTTTCCTGAATCCAAATTGGCAGGGGTTGAGTATGTTTTGTGCCGTTATAAATGAATATAGTCTCCTGTGCATGAGTTTCTCAAAGATTTTGGATAGCAATGGTAAGTTTGATATTGGCCTATAAAGTGGACCCCCGCATAACGATCACCTCCGAATGCGACCAATTATGTAAGTGTATTTATGTAAGTGCGTTTGTACATGTATGTTTGGGGGTCTGAAATGGACTAATCTACTTCACAATATTCCTTATGGGAACAAATTCAGTCAGTACTGGCACTTGAACATACTTCTGGAGTGAAAAAATATTGTTAACCGGGGGTCCACTGTAGTTGTTTAAATCTGTAGGGTCACCACCTTTATGTATTGGTGTAACCCTTGCCATCTTGAGTAGTTTCGGGAAGGTGCTAGTTTCTAGTGACTTGTTACAAAGTAATGAGATAGCATGCGAGAGGACATGGGCCGCTCTCTTGTACAATAATGGTGGGACATGAGACAGATTCCCTGAGTAATTTTTAAGTGACTTTATAATCTCGGTGACTTCCATGGGCTCAGTTGGAGCAAGATAGAAGGAATTTGGGAAATTCCCATCTAGGTAGTCCCCGGCATGGGCATTGGTGCGTGGGATTTTATTGGCGAGATTAGAACCTAAGGTTGAGAAGAAGTCGTTTATCTTGTTAGCTGTGTCAGTGGGATGCAGTGGTGTTTCATTAGGTTTAGTTAGGGCAATATTCTTGTTTTTTTCAGTTTGTGGGTCCCTAGAATCTGAGAGAGTGTTTTCCAGGTCTTTTTTATATCTCCTCTTGTGTCAGTGAATCTACTGGAGTAGTATAGTTGTTTGGCTTTCTTTATTACTTTGGTGAGGACTGATGAATAGTGTTTAAGAATATCTTTGTGTATTAAGCCCTGTCTATATTGCTTTTCATATTGGTGTTTCTTATCAATGGATTTCAGAATGGTGCTGGTTAGCCATGGGCAACCAAGCCGTTTGTTTGTGATCTGTTTCGTTTTTATAGGACAATGTTTGTTGTATAGTCTAAGTAATTTGTTAAGAAAAATGTCTGTCCAGTCATCAATACCACTGGCCTTGGAGAATTCTGTAGGCCAGTCAACAGTCTCTAGGTCAGCTGTGAACTTCCTTATTGAGGCCTCATCATGGAGTCTAAATGAAACTTTGTTGTATTCAAGTGGTGGTTTACTAATGTTTGTCAAGAGGAAGGTAGGGTAGTGGTCTGTAGTGCTATCTGTGATTATCCCTGATTTAAGGGGGGCTAGTATATTGGTCCATATGTGGTCTATTATGGTTGCACTTGTTGGTTTAGTTATTGTTGGTATGAGAAGTGTGTTGTTCATATTGTTGATGAAATCAGTTACAGGCTGATCATCTAGTAGGCCAAGGTTGATGTTGAAGTCTCCAGCTAAGAGAAGGTGGTGCTTATTCATTTGTCTGTTTGTTATTAGTGCCTTTAGTTTCTCACTGAAATTTGGGATGTTTGTGTGGGGTATCCGGTAAATGGCACCGATTGTTATAGGCGTCTTAAGGTTTTTTACAGTAAAATTAGCAAAAATGTATTCTCCATATTCATCACTAAAGCAAGTGGTGCTAATACAAGATAATTGGTTAGAGTAATAGATTGCAATACCACCCCAACTTGGTATGGTCTGCAGTTGTGGATTGCTGTGTATCCTGGTAGAGGGTAGATATCTATTATGTCCTGCTTAAGCCAGGTCTCAGTAAGAATAATGCAGGAGAAGGGTGTCTTTAGTGATTCAAGGAGTGCCAGGAGGTCATCATAGTGTTTGCTTAAGGACCTGATGTTGTAGTTAAGTACTGATAGACTTTTAGCATTGTTTAGGATAGTGCTGGCTTGTGATGCTGTGTAGTAAAGGCAGTTACTTTCCAATAGGTTTTGATTGTGTGTCAGATTATGGAGGTTTAGATCAGGGTCAACGTGATCAATCATCTTCTAGGTTTAAATTATGGTTATTTATATCCTGAGTTGTGGGTTGAGTTTTAGTACTGATATCTGTAGTGGTGGGAAGTTTGGACAAGTATATAGCTATAGCATTTTGGTCATGTAGAGTATAGTCACTAATACACATAATGGAGTTGGTGTTGTCTATGTGTTGTGCTGGAATGAGCTAAAGTACAACTAGGTATAAACTAATAATATAAAAATACAAATTAAAAATAGCACAAGACTTTCACTTGTAATTGCACTAAGGTCTAATGTAATGACTTTGGTATAGTCTATGTATTGAGCTAGAATGAGCTCTAGTACAACTAGGTTTAATCTAATAATATAAAAAGACAAATTAAAAATAGCACCAGACTCTCACTAGTAATTACACTATGGTCTAATATAATGAATTTGGTATTGACTATGTATTGAGCTAGAATGAGCTATAGTACAACTGAGTTTAATCTAATGATATAAAAAAGGCACAAGACTCTCAATTGTAATTGCACTAAGGTCTTATATAAGTTGTTTACAAGAATTAGAGTATAACTAGATTTAAATTGACAAGATAAAATATGCAAGTTAAGGTAGCAAAATAATAAAAAAAAGTAGAAAAAATATATATATGAGGTAGTTGGTACTAGTTAGCAAAAGATAGTTAAGGGCCTTGAACAATAATATAATTGAAATATACACTAATTGCACACACAATATAGTCACTAAGATATGAAAACAATCTTAGAATAGGACTTATAATATAAACTTATAATATAAAAATACAAATTGAAATGGTACTTGCAATTGCACTAGAGTCTGGTATAGGTTGTTGACAAGATCAAGAGTATAACTAGATTTAAATTGACAAAATAAAATTCACAAATTAAAGTACCAAAAGAATAATAAGTAAAAAATAATATGATAGTAAGATGGTAGACAGGTACACAGGTACAGAGGCACACAAGTGCACAGGTACACAGGTACAAAGGATAATATAAAGGTTGGAGTTGAATATACAAACTTGGAAATTTGGCAACAAAATGTTATGGGAAGTATAAAATAATGATTAATGTACAAAAGTAAAATTGACTGGTAGTAAATATGGTGTTTAATAAAATTTTAGTAAGTAATAATGATTACAAAATAAGTGAAAAAGTAATGTTTATTTCTTTCAAAATTGCACTGGTAGTTATACTTGAGGTTATTTGGCAGTACAAGGTAATTAAGAGTACTCTAAGATAGTAAATGTGGTATTAAAACTGGTTAAGGTAATTAGACAAGTAATGGTTATTAAATGATGTCAAAAATGTTAAGAGTAAATTGTATTGATAGTAAAAATGGTAATTATTAATTTTAGTAAGTAATATCAATTGATAGTATTTAAAAAATAGGTAGTAATATGGACAGAGAAAGTATCGATTCAGCTAATATTTAAGCAAACAATAGTAAATAAGAAAATTAGATAAGGTGACTTATGCTTACTAGTAAAATCACAAAATGAGGTAGTTGATTATTTAATTACTAAGAGATTGTACTACGAGATTTGAACAATAATGGAGCAAAACATACACTACATTACGTAGGCTTTTAGGTTGGACATTTAGTTATTCTCTGTAAGATCAGTATCCCTGAGAAATCGTGATAGATCATTCTCGTTCGTGATTGTGTACAGTTGACCTACATTTGTTTTCCTAACTAGAATTTTCCCATCCCGTGTGAAGCATTGGTGTATTGTGTCATTATTCTCCCGCTTAAGTTTTCTGACTCTATACAGGAGGTTCTGACGTTTTTTGGTAAGACACTCGTTTATGTATACCTCTTTCTTTACTTTAATAGATGCAATAATTAAGTCTTTTTTCCTGTCATGTGAGTGGAATCTAAGCATAACACTTTTTCTACCATGGGATCCTAGTAACCTGGCTTCTTTTATTTCTGACTCTGGTACAATAACACTTGTTTGGTCCTTTATGATCTGCAGAGTAATTTCTTTACTGTTTGTTTGGTTCATATCACTGGGA
>NC_091326.1:26085157-26106484 GCF_038502225.1 Cherax quadricarinatus
GTTATGTACAATTAATGTTGTCAAAATACACACTTGGATCCTTCGGGAGGACAGTGGAAATGCTTTTGCCACAAGACGGGCAGAAAGCAGCAACTTCACTGGCTGTACTTCTCCAGAACATCCTCCCATCTGAGGATCATACATACCCAGGATGACTCGAATTATGGAACACATTCGTACAGGATAATGATGTCAACGAGATAAAGTCAGTTGATCAAATGAAAATGCTGGCCTGACAGATGGCTCCAACTTCATCCTGTTTCCCTACTTGTATGTCTCATAACAATAAAAATGCTTTCAAATGAGCTGATGTAGGTAATAGCTCTTAGCTTGCCAATAAGTTAGGGAATCTTAACCTGTAATGGCTGGGTCAATAAAGCTAGGATCCTTAACCTTGTCAAACTGTAATAAAAAAAAAAAAAAAAAAAAAAGAGGAGGAAGAGGAGGAGGAGGAGGGCAAGAGGAAGAGGGAGGAGAGGAGGAGAGAGGGAAGAGGGAGGAGGAGAGAGGGGAGAGAGAGAGAGAGAGGGGAGAGGAGAGAGAGAGGAGGAGGAGAGGAGGAGGTGAGGAGGAGGAGGAGGAGGAGGAGGAGGAGGAGGAGGGAGGAGGAGGAGGAGGGAGAGGAGGAGGAGGAGAGGAGGAGGAGGAGGAGGAGGGAGGAGGAGGAGGAGGAGGAGGAGGAGGAGGAGGAGGAGGAGGAGGAGGAGGAGGAGGAGGAGGAGGAGGAGGAGGAGGAGGAGGAGGAGGAGGAGGAGGAGGAGGAGGAGGAGGAGGAGGAGGAGGAGGAGGGGAGAGGAGGAGGAGGAGGAGGAGGAGGGGAGGAGGAGGAGGAGGAGGAGGAGGAGGAGGAGGGAGGAGGAGGAGGAGGAGGAGGAGGAGGAGGAGGAGGAGGAGGAGGAGGAGGAGGAGGAGGAGGAGGAGGAGGAGGAGGAGGAGGAGGAGGAGGAGGAGGAGGAGGAGGGAGGAGGAGGAGGGAGGAGGAGGAGGAGGAGGAGGAGGAGGAGGAGGAGGAGGGGAGGAGGAGGAGGAGGAGGAGGAGGAGGAGGAGGAGGAGGAGGAGGAGGAGGAGGAGGGGAGGAGGAGGAGGGAGGAGGAGGAGGAGGAGGAGGAGGAGGAGGAGAGGGAGAGGGAGGAGGGGAGGAGAGGAGGAGGGGAGGAGGGGAGGAGGAGAGGAGGAGGAGGGAGAGAGGAGGAGAGGAGAGGAGGAGGAGGGAGAGGGAGGGAGGAGGGGAGGGACGACATGATGATGACGATGGCAATAGTAATAATAATAATAGTACTAATAATAATAATAATAATAATAATAGTAATAATAATAATAGTAATAATAATAATAGTAATAAAAGTAATAATAATAGTAATAATAATAATAGTAATAATAACAATAATAATAATAACTAAAATAATAATAATAATAATAATAATAATAATAATAATAATAATAATAATAATAATAATAATAATAATAATAATAATAATTTATTTATTTATTTATTTATTTATTTATTTATTTATTAACAATTTGAGCACACATACAGAGGTACAAAAAAATACAGATAAGAGCAGCATGCCAAAGCCACTTATACTATGCATAGCATTACGGACTGGCTTAAAATTAACTTAAGATTAACTAAGCAATGATGAAATCAGTGATAAAACATTAATGTAAACAGATTACTATAAAGCACAAGTGAATATTACAAAGACAGGTCATATGGTTGCATGCATTGTTGTACATTCTGTAGAATGGAGTATTCTGTTAGGTAGTGTATTTAAAAAATAATAAAGTTAGATTGGGTTTTAGGTTTAACATTTATGTGATATAATTGTGAGAAACATTTAAGATATACAATTTATAAGGTTCAGTTATTCAGTATTTATTTGGTTTTGGGTGAGTACGTGATCTTTGAGAAGAGACTTGAATTTATAAACAGGTAGTGTTTCTTTTATATTTACAGGTAATGAATTCCAGATTTTAGGGCCTTTTATGTGCATTGAGTTTTTGCATAGTGTGAGATGGACATGAGGAACATCAAAGAGTGATCTGTGCCTTGTGTTATGGTCATGTGTTCTGTTGAGGTTGGCAAGGAGATGTTTGAGGGGAGGGTTAATATCAGAGTTAAGTGTTCTATGTATGTAATAGGTGCAGTAATAAGTATGGATGTTTTGTATGGTGAGTAGGTTTAGTGTATTGAATATTGGTGGAGTGTGCTGCCTGTAGTGAGAATTTGTTATCATTCTAACTGCAGCCTTTTGTTGGGTAATTAGTGGTCTGAGATGGTTACTTGTTGTTGAGCCCCATGCACAAATTCCATAGGTGAGATAGGGGTAAATAAGAGAGTGATATAGGGCCAGGAGGGCTGACTGTGGAGCATAGTACCGTATCTTCGATAGTATGCGTACAGTCTTGGAAATTTTCTTAGAAATTTGTTGTATATGTGTATGAAATTTGAGTCTATTATCAAGGTGGATTCCTAAGAATTTTCCCTCTGTTAGCTTTGTGATAGGTGATCCGTTTATCATTATGTTAAGAGGGACATCTGTAGCTCTGTTACCACTGAATGAAGTAGGTTTTGTCAATGTTTAGTGTAAGTTTGTTAGTCCTCATCCAGGTAGATATTTTCTGTAATTCGGTATTTACAGTATTGGCTAGCGTGACTGGGCTCGGGTGGGAGAAGACGTATGTAGTGTCATCTGCAAATAGTGTGGGTTTGAGTAATTGCGAAGCAGTTGGTAGGTCATTTATGTATAGGAGAAAGAGAAGAGGGACAAGGACACTTCCCTGTGGGACACCAACTGTAATTGGTTGTGCAGAAGAGTTTGCCCCATTTGCGTACGCATATTGGCTTCTGTTGCTGAGGTATGACTTGAGGTAGTTGAGGGAGTGCCCTCTTATACCATAGTGTGACAATTTTACGTGGAGCAAGTCATGGTCAACTGTATCAAAAGCTTTACGTAAGTCAATGAAGATCCCCAGTGGGACTTCTTTTTTCTCTATTGCAGTGTATATATGTTCTAGCATGTGTATAATAGCATCATTAGTATTTTTATTAGGCCTGAATCCAAATTGGCAGGGGTTGAGTATGTTTTGGGAGATAAGGTAGGAGTAGATTCGTTTATGAATTAATTTTTCGAAGATTTTTGAGAGAGGGCGTAAGTTGGATATTGGCCTATAGTTATTCAACTCTGTTTGGTCTCCTCCTTTGTGGATTGGGGTGACCCTTGCTATTTTGAGTACTGTAGGGAAGGTGGAGGATTCAATAGATTTGTTAAAGAGTGTTGCAATGATTGGTGATAGCACTTTTGACACTTTTTTGTATATAAAGGGTGGTAAGGTATTTAAATCTCCTGCCTTGTTTTTTAGTGTGTTGATAATAAGGGAGACTTCGTATGGGTTAGTCGGAGCTAGGAACAGTGTGTTCGGGTAGTTGCCGGTGAGGTAGTCATTTGGTGGGATATCTGAGCTTGGGATTTTATTGGCAAGGTTTTGTCCTGTAGTGGAGAAGAAATCATTGAGTCTGTTTGCTGTTTCTGTTGGTGGGAGTTGGGGTTCATCTGATTTTGCTAATTTTATTTCGCTATTTCGTGATATCTTTTTTGTTCCCAGAATTTCTGATAGGGTTTTCCAGGTTGGTTTTCGTAAGTTGGATAATCTGTTCTCATAATACAATTTTTTTGCCCTTCTTATCAGGCTGGTTAGGATTGACGAGTAACGTTTTGTTTGGTCTCTGGTTATGTGACTCATTCTGTACTGTTTTTCATATTGGTGTTTTGTATTTATGGATTTGAGAATGCTGGGTGTTAGCCAGGGACTGTTCAGTCTCTTAGCTGTCATATGTTTAGTTTTTTTAGGGCAGTGCTTGTTATAGAGATATTGGATCTTTTTTAGAAAATTATTAATACATTCGTCAATATCTGTATAGATTTCTAGCTCAGTGTGCCAGTCAATGTTTGCTACTGCTGTTGTGAAGTTATTAATGGCTGCCTCATTGTGAAGTCTGAAGGTGACTTTAGTAGTGTCTTGGGGTAATTTACCAAGAGTTGTTATGAGGAAAGTAGGGTAGTGGTGTGTGGTATTATCTGTAATTATGCCTGATTTTAAAGGGGATATGGTGTTGGTCCAGATGTGGTCAAGTAGGGAAACACTAGTCTCTTGTAGGTTTTGTTACTGTTGGTAGCAACATACAGTTACTCATTGTGTTTGTGAATTCAGTAACGTGTGGGTCCTGGTCTTGCAGGAGATTTATATTGAAGTCACCTGAGAGTAGTAAGTGATCTTTGTTCATGCGTGCATCAGTTATCATACTTCCTAGGTTTTGACTAAATTGGCTAATGTTTGACTGTGGAACTCTGTAGATGTTTATCAATGTGAGAGATTTTTGTAGGTATTTGGATTTGAATTTAGCTATTATATATTCCCCATGTTCATCCCTTGTGCAAGTATTAGTGATACATTCTAGTTGGTCTGAGTAGTATATAGCTGTGCCACCCCCTTGTTGGTCTGGCCTACAGTTGTGTATGGCTGTGTAACCAGGAATGGCATAGACATCTGTACTATCAGGCTTTAGCCAGGTTTCAGTTAGTGTAATGATGGACATATTGGCATGTAAGGAATTTAGTAATGCTATGAGGTCATCGTAATGCTTGCTTAAAGATCTGATATTGTAGTTAAAGATAGTTATGTTGTTGTTGGCACTGTGAAGTGCCTTTGATTGTTCTGCAGTGTAGTAATTACAGTAACTGTTTGATTCATTTAAGTCATTAAATAAGAGGTTGGTATCAGGATCAATGCTTGTAATCATAAGATTTGTAGTGAATCTATAGTTAGAATTAAGTATAAAAACAAAGTAAATAGTCTTAAGCTAAAAAATAGCACCTGAATTATTTAACAAATGTAAAATAATGAGCTAAGGTAGTTTTTTTTTTTTTTTTTTTTTTTTAAGCTAAAATAAAGGAGACAATATAAAAGGGACTAATACAAATAAAGTGATGATCAAATAATGGAGCTTGGGAATATGATAGTAGGTAGTACTATAAAGGTAATTCTTTAAAGTTAGAATTATAGTATAAAATTATAATATAAAAGGGACTAATATAAGTTGTGGTGAACAATAAAGTGGTAATCAAATAAATGAGCTTTGGAATATAATGGCAAAATTGTGAACTTATTCTACTTTAGCACCTGAGAATAGCACCTTGATTATTTTAACAATTGTGAATATATAAACTAGGGTAGTTATATAAAGCTAAAATAAAGGAGAAAATATATAAGGGACTATAATTAAGTAATGGTAAACAAAGTTAAATGGACAGATGGTCACTATGAAATAATATTGGTTTAGGAGTAAGATCTGATTTGTAATATTAAATAAATTGAGCAGTTTATTGCACAAAATAAAAGTAAAAAAAAAAAAAAAAAAAAAAAAAAAAAAAAAAAAAAAAAAAAATGAGGAATTGGTACTAGCTAGCAAAAGATAGTTTTGGTACTTGCAAAAAAGTAATTGGAATATACACTAATTGCATACATAATGAAAAGTGACTAAAAAACAAGTAGTGATAAACAAAATTAAATGGACAGGTAAGAATAATGAATATTATTAATTTGGAGGGTCAAGATTTGACTTGTAATTTAAAATTATGAGCAATTAATAGCAGTAAGAAAGAAGTATAGAGTATTGGCGGTAGTTGGCATTAGCTAGTGATGAAAAATAATAAAAATAATAATGCACAATATAATAGTAATGTACACTATATGCACCACACATATATGTATTGGGTATTAAGGGTACTTATCTAATCTGTTACAGAAATGTCAGCTTTTTCTAAGGAAGGTAGAGAAATCATGTTCGTTTGAGATGGTATATTGTTGTCCTGTTGATGTTTTCCTTACTAGTATTTTCCCATCTCGCGTGAAACACTGATGTATTTTGTTTTCCTGTTTAAGTTTTCTCAGCCTGAACAGAAGGTTTTGACGTTTTTTTGTTAGACACTCATTTATGTACACTCCATTTTTCATTGTAATTGCTGATTTAATTAGGTCCTTTCTTTTATCGTATGAATGAAGTCGGATCATTATACTGTGTTTACTTCTGGTTTTCCTAACAAACATGTTTCTTTGATTTCATTGTTTTGCACGATGACTTGTACGTGGTTCTGTATTATCCTGATAGCAGTTTCTTTGCACTGTGCTTGTGTTATATCACTAGGAATGTGTATCTGTTTATTATAACTGCATCAGACAACTTATCTTGTTCAGTTTTGTCGTCTTGGAAATCAAGGTATTCATTTAGTCGAGTGTGTATGTTCTGATTCCAGTCCTTGATTGCTTCTTCAACCTTCATATTTATTGTTGTTATTTGCTCAGTGTGACTGGCTATAGCCGCTTTTAGAGTATTTTCTGTGTCAACACTTCCCGATGTAATCTTCTCTTCAAGGTTTTGGATCTTTTTCTCTTGAAGCATGAAAAACAAAGTCCACCCCTGACATTGACATGATAAGGGGAGATAACATCTGATAAGAGCTGATGTTTGATGAGCATACACGAGGGTGGGGGAGGGTGCACCAGAAAAGAAAAGATTAGACGACCATCCCCCGGCTTTGTTTTGGCTGGTACACAAACATTTCTGTCTGTCTATCTGTCTGTCTGTCAAGCTCCCTGTCTATCTGTCTAGCTCTCTGTCTCAGAGAGAGCCACAAGACTGTGTCATCACCTTTACTCACATCTTCAAGCAGAGTATAGCACTTTGTCTGGATTTTTGGGTTATCCTAGGTAATTTATACTATGTATACTTGTATTTATGTGTACCTGTGAGACAGACAAAGACAGATTGAAAGATAGACAGAGATAGATAAAGCCAGAGACAGACAGACAGACAGACACAGATAGACAGAGATAGACAAAGACAGAGACAGATAAACAGAGACAGAGATAGACAGAGATCGACAGACCCTAAACTTGGGGTTAACATCACATTCCTCTTAAAAGAGAAGTGTTAATATGACATTACATCAGTGAATCCTTGGTGTTTGCCGCACTGTTTGCTCCAGCTGGCGCTTAGTTTAACTGGCACTCCCACAAGGTACTAAGTGGTCCCAGATTTTTTGAACGTATATATAGGTTTGGACCGTTTAAGGGTTAAATTTAGTAATTTATACAGAAGGGGTTACTAGGCCCTTGCTCCCGGCATTTTAGTCGCCTCTTACAACACGCATGGCTTACGGAGGAAGAATTCTGTTCCACTTCCCCATGGAGATAAGAGGAAATAAACAAGAACAAGAACTAGAAAGAAATTAGAAGAAAACCCAGAGGGGAGTGTATATATATGCTTGTACGTGTATGTGTAGTGTGACCTAAGTGTAAGTAGAAGTAGCAAGCTGTACCTGAAATCTTGCACATTTATGAGACAGAAAAAAGACACCAACAATCCTACCATCATGCAAAACAATTACAGGTTTCCGTTTTACACTCACTTGGCAGGACAGTAGTACCTCCCTGGGCGGCTGCTCTCTACCACCCTACTACCTAGAACTATTATCATCATTATTATTATTATATTATTATTATATCCCTAGGAAAGTATTAAACCCATAAGGACATAGAGTGTCTGGGAACTGAGAAGTACAGCCTCTCTTCACTTAGCAACATACTCATTTATCGATGACTCGGACTTACAACGGGCTATCTGACTAGTTATTTATTTTTTTATTTTATTATCACACCGGCCGATTCCCACCAAGGCAGGGTGGCCCGAAAAAGAAAAACTTTCACCATCATTCACTCCATCACTGTCTTGCCAGAAGGGTGCTTTACACTACAGTTTTTAAACTGCAACATTAACACCCCTCCTTCAGAGTGCAGGCACTGTACTTCCCATCTCCAGGACTCAAGTCCGGCCTGCCGGTTTCCCTGAATCCCTTCATAAATGTTACTTTGCTCACACTCCAACAGCACGTCAAGTATTAAAAACCATTTGTCTCCATTCACTCCTATCAAACACGCTCACGCATGCCTGCTGGAAGTCCAAGCCCCTCGCACACAAAACCTCCTTGACCCCCTCCCTCCAACCCTTCCTAGGCCGACCCCTACCCCGCCTTCCTTCCACTACAGACTGATACACTCTTGAAGTCATTCTGTTTCGCTCCATTCTCTCTACATGTCCGAACCACCTCAACAACCCTTCCTCAGCCCTCTGGACAACAGTTTTGGTAATCCCGCACCTCCTCCTAACTTCCAAACTACGAATTCTCTGCATTATATTCACACCACACATTGCCCTCAGACATGACATCTCCACTGCCTCCAGCCTTCTCCTCGCTGCAACATTCATCACCCACGCTTCACACCCATATAAGAGCGTTGGTAAAACTATACTCTCATACATTCCCCTCTTTGCCTCCAAGGACAAAGTTCTTTGTCTCCACAGACTCCTAAGTGCACCACTCACTCTTTTTCCCTCATCAATTCTATGATTCACCTCATCTTTCATAGACCCATCCGCTGACACGTCCACTCCCAAATATCTGAATACGTTCACCTCCTCCATACTCTCTCCCTCCAATCTGATATTCAATCTTTCATCACCTAATCTTTTTGTTATCCTCATAACCTTACTCTTTCCTGTATTCACCTTTAATTTTCTTCTTTTGCACACCCTACCAAATTCATCCACCAATCTCTGCAACTTCTCTTCAGAATCTCCCAAGAGCACAGTGTCATCAGCAAAGAGCAGCTGTGACAACTCCCACTTTGTGTGTGATTCTTTATCTTTTAACTCCACGCCTCTTGCCAAGACCCTCGCATTTACTTCTCTTACAACCCCATCTATAAATATATTAAACAACCACGGTGACATCACACATCCTTGTCTAAGGCCTACTTTTACTGGGAAAAAATTCCCCTCTTTCCTACATACTCTAACTTGAGCCTCACTATCCTCGTAAAAACTCTTCACTGCTTTCAGTAACCTACCTCCTACACCATACACTTGCAACATCTGCCACATTGCCCCCCTATCCACCCTGTCATACGCCTTTTCCAAATCCATAAATGCCACAAAGACCTCTTTAGCCTTATCTAAATACTGTTCACTTATATGTTTCACTGTAAACACCTGGTCCACACACCCCCTACCTTTCCTAAAGCCTCCTTGTTCATCTGCTATCCTATTCTCCATCTTACTCTTAATTCTTTCAATTATAACTCTACCATACACTTTACCAGGTACACTCAACAGACTTATCCCCCTATAATTTTTTGCACTCTCTTTTATCCCCTTTGCCTTTATACAAAGGAACTATGCATGCTCTCTGCCAATCCCTAGGTACCTTACCCTCTTCCATACATTTATTAAATAATTGCACCAACCACTCCAAAACTATATCCCCACCTGCTTTTAACATTTCTATCTTTATCCCATCAATCCCGGCTGCCTTACCCCCTTTCATTTTACCTACTGCCTCACGAACTTCCCCCACACTCACAACTGACTCTTCCTCACTCCTACAAGATGTTATTCCTCCTTGCCCTATACACGAAATCACAGCTTCCCTATCTTCATCAACATTTAACAATTCCTCAAAATATTCCTTCCATCTTCCCAATACCTCTAACTCTCCATTTAATAACTCTCCTCTCCTATTTTTAACTGACAAATCCATTTGTTCTCTAGGCTTTCTTAACTTGTTAATCTCACTCCAAAACTTTTTCTTATTTTCAACAAAATTTGTTGATAACATCTCACCCACTCTCTCATTTGCTCTCTTTTTACATTGCTTCACCACTCTCTTAACTTCTCTCTTTTTCTCCATATACTCTTCCCTCCTTGCATCACTTCTACTTTGTAAAAACTTCTCATATGCTAACTTTTTCTCCCTTACTACTCTCTTTACATCATCATTCCACCAATCGCTCCTCTTCCCTCCTGCACCCACTTTCCTGTAACCACAAACTTCTGCTGAACACTCTAACACTACATTTTTAAACCTACCCCATACCTCTTCGACCCCATTGCCTATGCTCTCATTAGCCCATCTATCCTCCAATAGCTGTTTATATCTTACCCTAACTGCCTCCTCTTTTAGTTTATAAACCTTTACCTCTCTCTTCCCTGATGCTTCTATTCTCCTTGTATCCCATCTACCTTTTACTCTCAGTGTAGCTACAACTAGAAAGTGATCTGATATATCTGTGGCCCCTCTATAAACATGTACATCCTGAAGTCTACTCAACAGTCTTTTATCTACCAATACATAATCCAACAAACTACTGTCATTTCGCCCTACATCATATCGTGTATACTTATTTATCCTCTTTTTCTTAAAATATGTATTACCTATAACTAAACCCCTTTCTATACAAAGTTCAATCAAAGGGCTCCCATTATCATTTACACCTGGCACCCCAAACTTACCTACCACACCCTCTCTAAAAGTTTCTCCTACTTTAGCATTCAAGTCCCCTACCACAATTACTCTCTCACTTGGTTCAAAGGCTCCTATACATTCACTTAACATCTCCCAAAATCTCTCTCTCTCCTCTGCATTCCTCTCTTCTCCAGGTGCATACACGCTTATTATGACCCACTTCTCGCATCCAACCTTTACTTTAATCCACATAATTCTTGAATTTACACATTCATATTCTCTTTTCTCCTTCCATAACTGATCATTTAACATTACTGCTACCCCTTCCTTTGCTCTAACTCTCTCAGATACTCCAGATTTAATCCCATTTATTTCCCCCCACTGAAACTCTCCTACCCCCTTCAGCTTTGTTTCGCTTAGGGCCAGGACATCCAACTTCTTTTCATTCATAACATCAGCAATCATCTGTTTCTTGTCATCCGCACTACATCCACGCACATTTAAGCAACCCAGTTTTATAAAGTTTTTCTTCTTCTCTTTTTTAGTAATTGTATACAGGAGAAGGGGTTACTAGCCCATTGCTCCCGGCATTTTAGTCGCCTCATACGACACGCATGGCTTACGGAGGAAAGATTCTTTTCCACTTCCCCATGGACAATAGAAGAAATAAAAAGAACAAGAGCTATTTAGAAAAAGGAGAAAAACCTAGATGTATGTATATATATATATATGCATGTGCGTGTCTATGAAGTGTGACCAAAGTGTAAGTAGGAGTAGCAAGATATCCCTGTTATCTTAGCGTGTTTATGAGACAGAAAAAGAAACCAGCAATCCTACCATCATGCAAAACAGTTACAGGTTTTTGTTTCACAGTCATCTGGCAGGACGGTAGTACTTCCCTGGGTGGTTGCTGTCTACCAACCTACTACCTATACCTGACTAGTATGCATACCTAAATAATGTATAATATAGTTGATTTCCTCTATTCTCTTTATTACTATATACAGTACACTTCTGTATAAACATTTAAATATACCAGTAATGTTATAAATGGTGCAAAGGTGACATTAAAACAATATCAAAGATGGTTGACACAAACCCACTACCATTATGGCATGCTCCTCACTTAGAGATGAATTTGTTTACCAACGTGGTCTTAGGAACGGAACTGTCGTTAAGTGAAGAGAGGCTGCAATATGAGCTGACCCAAGGAAAAGGAGCTCCCACCCTCTGGATCAAAAGCACTTCATCAAAATCAAAGCATCCCCTTCAAAAGAAAGGATCAATATACAGTAGGACCCCCGTATCCACAGGGAACACATTCCAAGTACCTGCCTGTGGATATTAGCAAACCCTATAAGTACTATACATACCTATTATAAAGTTTAATTGATAAATTATGCTTCCCCTCACTTTTTCAGTGATGGGAAGCCCTTCACAGATTCTCTTAGACTTTGAAGAATTGCCAGCTTCTCTACTTTTGCACTCTGGGGCCATTTTTATGCAAAATTAAGAGGTATTTCTGGGCCACAGTAAACAGCAGATTACTGAAGCCCCAGATAACAAATCAGTGGATACAGGGGTTCTACTGTAACTGTAAAGAGGTTTTACTCCTCAGACTTAGCATATGGTAGAATCATGATGACTGCATTATAAACAAGAAAAATAATAAAATCTAGTACTGTACTTCAAGGCCAAACATTAAAAATAAAACAAAACTAATATACATTAACATAATACAGTTCAATATTATGTTAATTCATTATTATGGTATTACTGTATAACTCGTGCATACTGCACAAGTTATACAGTAAAAATATAAATATTTTCTTATAAAGTAGCTGCAAAAGGATAAAATCAAGAGACACCTTACCTTCCAGGGCCACGAGAGAGAGTGTGGCATGCATGGAATAGCAAAATGCTGGAAGGGCAAACATTCTGACTGCAGGCATTGTAATGTGTGGTAACCCAAACTTCCCTGACGCCCTCATGACTTCCAAAACAACAAACGTTAACATCATCTGTAAAACATAATAATGGATAGACCCCCAAAAATTACCAAATTTCAAAATAAAATTAACACTGATACAAGTGTGGAACAAAAAGAAATACTGTAATAGCATTATCTTTTAAGCTTATTTTCATCAATACGTACAGACTTCCCAAGGTTTTACACTAGTCTTAGCATGCACATACAGAGGAACCTCGGTACTCGTACTTAATTCGTTCCAGAAGGCTGTTCGAGTGCCGATCTGTTCAAGTACCGAACGAATTTTTCCCATAAGGAATAATGTACATTTAATTAATCTGTTTCAAACCCCCAAAAATACACTTACAGTGACTTTGCGGTGAATTTTCGTATGGTTGTTATGTACAGGAGGGCCCCACTTATATGGCAGGTTAGGTTCCAGGCTACTGCCAGAAAGCAGGCATCGCCAGAAAGCAGAATGCCATTTTTTTCCACTTATAAATGCATATAAATGCCACATAACAAGTTTACACCAACATATATTAAGTTAGTAACAGAACTAGGTATTAAAACAATAAAAAGTATAATACACACACAGTACACCCATTACTTACCTTAAAATATTTGCAGTCTTAATGTTGGGTGAGAGGTGAGTTTTATTTGTAGGAAGTCAGGTTAGGGAGGTATGGCAGCAAGCCAGGCCAGGCCAGCCCACCCCACCCAACCCCACCTACATGTAATATACAGTGGGCTCCCGCATTACGATATTAATCCGTTCCTGAGAGCTCATCATAAGCCAAAATTATCATAAGGCGAATTAATTTTCCCCATAAGAAATAATGGAAATCAAGACACCCCAAAGTATGAACAAAAAAAATTTTTACCTGAAGAAGACATGCACAATTACTACTCTACTAAGAATAGACTACATGACACTTACCTTTATTGAAGATCTGGTGATGATTGATGGGATGGGAGGAGGGGAGAGTGTGGAAGTTATTGTTTAGAAAGGGAATCCCCTGTCCATAGAAGTCTGTACCTCCCATTCCTTTAAGATTTGCCTAAAATGGGCCACAACATTATCATTGTAATAGTTACCAGTACGGCCTGCAATAGCTGTGTTAGGGTGATTTTCATCCATAAAGGTTTGCAGTTCAACCCACTTTGCACACATTTCCTTAATCTTTGAAGTAGGCACAATGAATTCCACAACTGGCATAGGCTTCTCAGGGTTAGCCCCAAACCCTTCAAAATCTTTCTTAATTTCCATACTAATTCTCACCCTTTTTACCACAGGATTGGCACTAGAAGCTTTCTTGGGGCCAATGGTGACTTATTTTGCAGTTACAAGCACAAAAAACACCGGGATAAGGTGAAATGTACCAAATGGATGCGTGGATGCGACCGCACTGGTTGGCTTGTAAACAATGGCACTGAGGCCACACGTGGGATGCGTTCCGGACAAATCACGTAAGGCGAGTTTTTTATCGTGAGGCGAGGCAAAATTTTTGCGTTCAAATGCTTCATATGGCGGATTTAACGTAAGGCGATGCGTTCGTAAGGCGGGGGTCCACTGTACTACGACATATAATTAAAGCGCCTCAGAGCGATAAAATACATGTACAGTACATTCATTAATTACCCTAAAATATTTGTAGTCTTAATGTAGGGTGAGAGGTGAGTTTTATTTGCAGGAAGTCAGGTTTGGGAAGTATGGTAGCCAGCCAAGGCAGCCCTCCCCACCCCATCCAGATGTACTGCAAACAAACCAGGCAAACATGTCTGGTGTTCATTCATACATGTTTGTATTATACCATAATACAAACACTTTACATTGTGTACAAGCAGGGCCGGATTACCGCATAGGCAAACTAGGCATTTGCCTAGGGCCCCGCGCATTTGGGGGCCCCGTGGTCCAAGGGGTTCAGGGGCTCATCCAAGACTGCGCACATGGTGCAAGTGCAAAGGGATCCCTACCTAAAAAGTTCAAGTGTTTGGAGAGTAAAATTGATTTTTAAAAATTAATCAAAACAAAAATAAATAATGAAATAAAATAAAATAAAAATAAATAAACCTAACCATAGATGGCAACACTCAACACGCCTTTGTTTACATCAGAACACCTGTGTTTTCCCGCTAATGGGTGAGTATGGGAGATTCCTCTCCAATTTTCTGTAGTAATTACACGTTATCTAGACTTGTACTGTGACAAATTAACTGAAGTGTTGTTGATAGACATTGATGTGTATGGATAAATGTTTGTTTTCGCCTCTAAATGTTAAGGGAGGTACCTGATAGGGTTACTTGACCAGTAAAGATGCATGGACCAGTAAAGGCGCATGGACCAGTAAAGACGCATGGACCAGTAAAGACGCATTTTTGGTAAAAATACTATAAAGAAAAACCTAAGAACACAAACTGACTTCCGTTTGTAGGTTTTAAAAGCACTTTGTCCTGTCTTTAAGTCTTTATCATTCCAATAACAGATCTCAATTGATTGATGTTCTACATCACTTCCGTTGCAAATGCTTAGTTTTCAAGTTGCGACGGAAGTGATGTAGAACATCAATTAATTTACTACATATTTCCCCAGAAACACATAAGCCACATCAGAAAATTGTTGGTTGGGTGAAACTGAAAATTGTCCCTGCATTCTTTAACCCTTTGACTGTTTCAGGCCCCTCTCTGAAACTGTCGTTCTATGTCGCTCAATTTTTGAAAAAAAAAAAATTATTTTTTCTTATGAAATGATAGAGAATCTTTTCCCGATGGTAATGACACCAAAAGTTCGAAATTTGGTCGAAAACTCGTGGAATTATGCTCCCGCAAACTTAGCGGTCTCTGCGACATATGCGTATCGGCGATTTCGCCGACTTTGAGCCCTATTTTCAGCAAATTCCATTGTTCCAGTTGACCAAACTCATAGCTATTTCTTTAGAACTCCATTTTATCTATCAGCTGAGTACAAGAAACCTCCCATTTACTAATTTGGACTACCCAATATGGTGGTCAGAAATTGGCAATTTGGCCAATTTCACGCAAAATAAAAAAGATGCCAATTTCAAAATAGGGTCCAGAATAAACAAGGTAGACATTCGTGGCACTAAAATAACATATGCTCTGTTCATTAGTCACATCTCTAGGCCCCTCTTATATTATTATTGCTTTCTATTTTGATTTTTTATTCATACAAAAAAATACAAAATTTACTGTTATGCAGACGACTGCATTATTGCAAAAATGGTATAAATAATATCAGTGCACTAGTGAAAGAATATTAGACTCCCAAGTTGACGTGTATTGGACGTGTGGTGTGATTTATTTACTCTTGAACATTGGTAAAAATCGAACATTTCCGCTACTTTGAGCTCAGTTTCAAGGTCGTTTTCATCGTAAAAGTAATGAAAATCATCTCCATTTCTATAATATGTTTTCCATTTTATCACCTAAGACCATGAAAACGCGAATACAACGATAAATACTATACGAAAATACACCTCAAAGTCGGCGTTTTATTCCAAAAAAACGATCAGTTTTTTTTTTCTCATTGCGCAATGTGTGCTGCAGGATTTTTTTTATGTGGTGCACACTGACCACACAGACCCATTCTCTCACATGTGGGCCTACCAGCTTTCTCCCACTTGATTTGAAGCCGCTAGAATTATTGAGTATATATACGTCAGAAACATTGGCTCGTAAGACGTATTTATACGTCGAAAACAGTCAAAGGGTTAATTCTCAAGTCCTTATCTATGGTGGTAGGCCATATATCATGCAAAACATAATGATTAGTTTAGTTATGAAAATGGTAATATAAATACCATTGTGCATTGTTCTTGGACTCGGCATGATTTCTGTTTAAGAAAATTGGAGATCAAGGAGGATGAATTAGTAAAATATTCGTAGCCCAAATCACTAACCTAATCTATGGTAAAAGTTCTGTGTATGACTCCTTTCTGGTAACGTTTTGAATTTTTAGATGCGCAGCCAGAGGAAAGGGGGCTACAAGGGCCATATCCCCCCAACTGACAGAAAAAAAAAAATTAATAATAATTAAAAAATTAATAATTGATAATGAAAAATTTGTATTTGCATGATTACAGACAGTGATACATCCTCATTATGGCATCTCGTGAACGTGATGTTGGACGTTCTTATGCGAGTGGATCACAGAAAAGAAAGAAGAAAATTCAAGAAGAACAGAAAAAGAAAGATGTAGGAATCTGCAGAAAGATCACAGACATGCTCACGAAAACAGTTTCTGATGTTACCAGTACAGTTGAATCTGCAGATACGTCAGATCATACAGGAAACCCTCCCTCCATTATTTCTCAGCCAGCATCTACTTCTTTTGTGTCTCCTCTCAATGTCTCAACGGACATTTCATCCACAGGATTTGTCTTAAAAGATCCTGCCTCATGGCCAAATGTAATCCCAGATTCTCTACGTAATGCTTTCATTGCAGAAAACTTCAGTCAAACTCTGAACATTGACTTTAGGAAATCAGCAAGGATTTATGATGATGGAAGTCGTCGTTGTTTAAAGTCATCTATGTTTTATAGGAAGCTTGCAAATTCAGAAACTGTGAAAAGATCATGGATGGTATACTCTGAAAGCTCAGGAAAAGTGTACTGTTCAGCATACAAGCTATTTTCTACCAATGAAAATACCTTCACACAGGGGTTCAATGACTGGAACAATTCCAAGCATTTCGAGGAACATGAAAACAGCACCACTCACAGGAGCTGCATTTTAGCCAGTGTATTTCGTGCACAGAAAAAAGGCTTATTGGATTCTCATTTGGAAAATCAAACTGAAAAAGAGCGCACTTATTGGAGAAAAGTTCTAGAAAGAGTTGTTGCTGTTGTAAAATTCTTAGCTCTAAGAGGACTTGCTTTCTGTGGAGAAAATGAGGTTTTTATTTTGGAAAACAATGGCAATTTCCTAGGGATCATAGAACTGTTAGCACAATTCAATCCATTCTTAGCAAATCATGTGTCACGCCTTGGGAATGCAGGAAGAGGCACTGTATCTTACATGTCATCTACTATATGCAATGAATTTATTGAACTGATGACTAAGAAGGTCCTCAATAACATCATAGCAGCTGTGAAAACTGCAAAATACTTTGCAATAAGTGTAGATTCAACACCAGATATTTCACATACAGATCAATTGACAGTCATTGTTCGCTTTGTCGACTCCAGTGGTAAGCCTGTAGAGCGCTTTATAAAATTCATTCCTCTTTCAGGCCATGATGGAGAAAAATGATGAATGTAGTACTGGATACTCTGCTTGAACATGATCTCTCTATTATGGATTGCCGTGGCCAGAGCTACGACAATGCAAGTAACATGTCGGGTAAATATAATGGATTGCAAGCCCGTATCAAGCAAATCAACCCACTTGCTGAATATGTGCCCTGCTCAGCACATTCTCTTAATCTTGTTGGGTCATGTGCTGCAGAGTGTTGTGTCACTGCAGTTTCAATTTTTGGACTTTTACAAGCACTCTTTAATTTTTTCTCTGCTTCAACGCATCGGTGGAGTATACTCAAGTCAACCATTCATGGAGATGTCATCAAATCATTATCAACAACAAGGTGGTCAGTGCAGCATGATGCAACACATGCTTTGAAAGACAGCTTTGCTGAAATACGTTCTGCTTTGATCCAAATAGCAGAGGATGAAGACCAGACAGCAACTACAAGAAGCGAAGCAGCCAGCTTAGCATCAAAATTGGAAGATTTTGAATTGGCCTTACTCTGTGTGCTTTGGGACTGTATACTGGAACGGTTAAATGCCACGAACAAGACACTTCAGAAAATTGAAATTGAAATGGCTACTTGTGCTAACCTCTATGCAGGCTTAGTGGAATTTGTAAGCTCACTTCGCAATGATGAAGCTTTTGAAATGTTTGAAAGACTACAGTTACCGGGCTGATCATCAGTGGTCAAGGAAGAGGAAACGCAATTTTGAAGAGCCAGACAATGAAATTGTGTTGCTACCAAGGCAGAAATGTAAGACAGCTACATACTTCGTCATTCTGGATTCACTGATTACAGAATTGGTGAAAAGAAAAGAAATCTACCAGAATCTCAATGACAAGTTTGGATTTCTGTTCAAAATTACTACTATGCCAGATGCAGAATTGAGAGAAGCTGCATTGAAGTTGCAACAACACCTTTCAGCAGATGTTCAGGACACATTTGTTGAAGAAATAGTTCATTTTTCTGGGTATGTGAATCAGATTAAAGCTCCACCTGAAAAATGTGCACCCTCAGCTGCTTTGAAACATTTAAGAAATGCAGGTATCTCAGAAACCTTCCCTAATGTTGACATAGTGTATCGCCTTTACCTAACACTTCCAGCTACTAACTGTGAAGGAGAACGTTCATTTTCTGTTTTGAAAAGAGTGAAAAACCAGCTCCGTTCAACAATGAGCCAAGACAAATTGTGTAACCTAGCCTTGTTGACCACTGAGTCTGATCTAACAAGAAATATTGATTTTCAGAATATAATTGATGATTTTGCCAATATGAAATCCAGAAAAAAGTTTATTTAAGAAGTGCCTGTGAATATAAACAATTCTTTACTTACTTGAGTTTATATGATTTGATAGTCTTATGCATGATGCAATGATAACAATAATGGTCAGTGATTTATAAAGGGAATAATAGTGCTGTAGTGGTTATGCTGAATATAATAGGTACATGATGTCACTACTTTAATAGCCTAATCTAGTAATACTATGCTGTCTTGAGTTTATTCTCTTTAAAATGCATGATTTAACAAGATAGTTATAATGGCTGTTGGTAAATGGTTTTGGTTGTCTTGATGTACTTTCCCTATTAAATTTAATCTAAATAGCCAGAATGTATTTAATTAGACCTTAAACAGGCTCACACCGACCCCCCCACCCCCAAGCTGGAAGGGGTCGCTTCGCTTACCCGTAACTCAAAGGGGCCCCGCCAATCTGAATAGCCTAGGGCCCGGAGACTTCTTAATCCGGCCCTGTGTACAAGTTGTCTCCATATTGATACAGTAGAATAAATAAAGACCAACACTTCCATTCTCATGTAATTTTTAAAAGGAATGATGCTCTGACAGATTATTATTATTACAAATTATTATTATAAATTATTATTATTACCAGTTGTTATTATTATTACAAGTTATTATTATTACAAATTATTATAATCATAATAAAAAAGGAGCGCTAAACCCACAAGGGTCGTGAATAGCGATAGATAGTGACGGCATATGAAAGGAATAAATTTCTAGTTAAGTTACTGGTGATTGATTAGAGAAAACATAATTCTTCAACTCTCCTACCAAACGCTTCATAAACAAATCTCATATTTATGTCAATTTTTATACTGTGGGTGTATGTATCATATTTATATGTTATGTAGCATTTTTATTATATAGTTTTGAAAAAATATCATAGATGGATTAATGGAAATGTCTATACTATTAACCCTTTCAGGGTTTCCGACATGCTAGTACGGCTTACGCACCAGGGTTATTGACGTACTAGTACGCCTAAATTCTAGCGCCTCCAAATCTAGCGAGAGAAAGCTGGTAGGCCTACATATGAAAGAATGGGTCTATGTGGTCAGTGTGCACAGTTTAAAAAAATATCCTGCAGCACACAGTGCGTAATGAGAAAAAAAAAATCTGTGACCATGTTTTTGGTTTAAAACAGCGACTTTGCACTGTATTTTCGTATGGTATTTATGGTTGTATTCTAGGTTTCATGGTCTCATTTGATAGAATGGAAAACATATTACAGAAATTGAGATGATTTTTGATTGGTTTCACAATGAAAAGTACCTTGAAATTGAGCTCAAAGTAGCAGAAATGTTCGATATTTGCCAAAGTTCAAAAGTAAGCAAGTCATGCCACACATCCAATATACATCAACTGGTGAGTCTAATATTCTTTCACAAGTGCACTTATATTATTTATACCATTTCTACACTAATGCAGTAGTCTGCATAACAGTAAATCTTCTATTTTTTGTGAGAATAAAAAATTCAGTGGAAAGCAAAAGAAATGAAAGAGGGGCCTGGGGATGTGACTAATGAACAGAGGAAATGTTATTTTAGTGCCAGGAATGTCTATCTTGTTTATTCTGGACCCTATTTGGAAATCGGCATCTTTTGAAATTTGTGTGAAATTGGCAAAATTGCTAATTTCTGACCACTTTATTGGATAGTTGAAATCAGTAAATGGGTGGTTTCTTGTACTCAGTCGATAGAAAAAATGGAGTTCTAGCAAAATAGTTATGGTTTTTGTCGACTAGTACACTGGAATTGGCCGAAAATAGGGCTCAAAGTCGGCAAAATCACCTATGTGTAAACGTCATCGAGACCACTAACTTCTCGAGAGCATAATTCCGTAAGTTTTCCATCAAATTTCATACTTTTGGTGCCATTATGATCAGGAAAAGATTCTCTATTTTTTCATAAAATAATTTTTTTTTTCCGAAAAATTTTCGACCCTGAGAACAAGTTTAGGAGAGGGCCTCTTGACCCTGAAAGGGTTAACATAATATACGACATTTAATGTGTACCTGCACGCCAGCACAGTGCGTAAGTATATTTAGGTACAGGTACACTCAAGTATAATTATCAGAGTACACATAAAATATGCAATAACTTTAAAACACTTGAAATTATGGAAAATTTCCAAACATAATAGAGAGCTGTGCTCATGGAGAATGTAAACAAACTGGATGGGGCATGCCGTATTTGAAAGACCACTTGCTGTATAGCAAATTTTAGTCATAATTTGAAATCGCTGTATCAGTGGAACCCCGTAAGGCGAAACACCATAAAGTAGGGCCCTATTGTATATATATACAGCCTCTCCTCACTTAGCGACATACTCATCTACCGACAAATCAGACTAACGAAGGGCTCTCTGAGCAGTATGCATACCTAAATAACGTATATTAGAGCTGATTTCTTTTATTCTGTTTATTACAATATA
>NC_091326.1:26106584-26111584 GCF_038502225.1 Cherax quadricarinatus
CCCCACCACTTGTAAGTGTTGTATGCCGCGCCACTTGTAAGTGTTGTGTGCCCCGCCACTTGTAAGTGTTGTGTGCCCCGACACTTGTAAGTGTTGTGTGCCCCGCCACTTGTAAGTGTTGTGTGCCCCGCCACTTGTAAGTGTTGTGTGCCCCGCCACTTGTAAGTGTTGTGTGCCCCGCCACTTGTAAGTGTTGTGTGCCCCGCCACTTGTAAGTGTTGTGTGCCCCGCCACTTGTAAGTGTTGTGTGCCCCGCCACTTGTAAGTGTTGTGTGCCCCGCCACTTGTAAGTGTTGTGTGCCCCGCCACTTGTAAGTGTTGTGTGCCCTGCCACTTGTAAGTGTTGTGTGCCCCGCCACTTGTAAGTGTTACACTTCCAGTTTTGTTTCTTGTTTTATTTTTATTCATATTTTTCATATTTCTTTGAACAAATTCACTCTTAGTGTAATTTCAATTTCTTTTTTAACGTAAAGTGTTTTATTTTCTCTGTTTGAGTAAATTGTTTTGTCTAATTTACAATTAAGAGTTAAAGTGTTCAATCAGTCTTTCTTCATGTTTTTATTTTTATTATTTAACCTACATTTTCCCTGTGTAACTTTATTTCTGCAGTGATTATTTCTGCACCTTATTTTGTTGCACTTGTTGTGCAGTGAATTATTTTGTTGCACTTGTTCTGCAGTGAATTATTTTGTTGCACTTGTTCTGCAGTGAATTATTTTGTTGCACTTGTTCTGCAGTGAATTATTTTGTTGCACTTGTTCTGCAGTGAATTATTTTGTTGCACTTGTTCTGCAGTGAATTATTTTCTTTTATTGATATTTTTATACATTATTATTCTCAGTTCATTATTGTTTGAGTCTTGTTTGTCATTTTATTATTTTTCCTCATGTTGTCTTTGTATTATATTGGAATTTTTTTTATGCATTCTTAGAAAATATTTAAATTTCCCAGTTATCTCTCGTTGTGTACAATTTCGTGATTTTATTTTGTACTTTTTACATTGATTTACAGTTTTATTAGTTAATTTCTTTATTAGCAAGAGTACAGACAGCTCATTTTGTATTTAATTCAGTCTCCAGTAATATATTTTTACTTGTAAATTTCAATGTATTTTTTTTATCTTGTCCAGCAGTCCTTTACATTGAGTTGTCCTTCCTCTTGCAGTGTATCTTAGACATTTTTTTATTACTTCTGCAGAATTAGTTGCATCTCTTTTATTTTAATTTAAAATTTTTTTATCATTTTTATTATTCGTTATTTTTGCCTTATTTGTTTTCGTGCAGCTTCTTTGCCATTATGTCTCATCACATACCGCCAAGTGATACTTTAGTGAATGTCGACACTCAGACCTCTCAGGTTACTGCTGCTGCTGTCATCAGTCCTCATAGTTCATTATGGACTGACAGACGGACCCAGACACTGACACACTATAGTTTTACTCTTGATTCCCTTGATGCGTTACCTTTATTCAATGGCCATGTACATAGTCTTGAAGCATGGTTTACTGCCACTCGTTCTCGTGTTAATGCTCTAGTTGACGGTCCTCCTTCAGAGGAAAGTCTTATCAGACTTGCGAAAGAAGCTCTTCATCGATCCCCTGCTGCTGTTCACGTTGTTGATCTCCTTGATATGCGAGTCTTCAGGAATCTTACTAAGTGGTCATAATATGAGGAACTGATTCGTTCTTTCCTCGTACCAGTAAAAACAGCTGATCCATATGTCGTTCTTAGGGAACTAGTGATTGCTACACCCATGACTATTGAATCGTTGAGTGCATTTGCTGTTAGATTAGACAAACTTTTATCATCATTTATCAATGTTGTCCAGTCCTCAGCTTTTGTCCCTGACGAGGATAAACCATCCACAGCGTCGTTTGCTGAAATAGCAGCTTTTGGAGCAATCAAAGAACTAATGCCGCCTGCTTCCGTGTGTGCTTATGAGGCTAATCCTCCAACTGTGACGATGGAACCACTTACAGCCCTAAATCATGTACGTTCCTTGTGCCCCCAGGGTACTTTCCCATGTATCAAAAGTAATTTCACACCTATGCCTCAGTCTGCACCACCTCTTGTTTGCGCCACAGAGACAAATCGTGGTCGTCAACCATCTCAGCGATCACCAAGGACCAGTGTACAGAGTCATTATAAACCTCGCAGTATTCATAGTACATTCATTAACCATAGTCAGCGGACTTGTTACAACTGTGGTTTCCGTGGCCATATTATAATTAATTGTCCTGATAGTTACCCTAAGAGGCGTCGTACTGATGATGAGTACCAGTCAGATCTTCCGTACTGTACTTATCATAGAATACATGGACATGACACATCTGAGTGCAATGCTCTCTACAACCTTCAGTACTCTAGGTCTTTCCGTCTCCGTTCCAACCGCAGAACCCGTAGAGGAAACAGACATCGTGGTTCTCAAACTAACCAGAACCAGGCTCATTCTTCCAATTCGGGGGAATTCGAGCGCCCCAGTCAAACCGTCCCATGGTGACAGTAGGTGATAACGAGTACACCATCCCCGTTCACAATTCCTTTGAAGCCTTAAGCAGTCTCGAGAATGACAATCCTGCTGATGATGTTGCTTCACACGTCTCTGACGTAGATGATTTTGGGGATGAAGTGGAACAAATCTTTGCTGATGACAATCCACCTTTTTGTTTGCACATAACTTCCAGTGCAACCATAGGCGCTATAGTGCAAGCATCTGTTCATAATGCGCCCGTTCATTTGTTCATGGACTCTGGTGCGCAAGTCAATATTATCAGGTCTAGTTTGTTTAGAGATAAGCAGTTACGACATGTCCTTCTCGTAGAACCGACTCATGTGTCCTCCCTTAGTGGAGTAGCTGGTTCTGACCTGCGTGTCCGAGGTCGGACTTCCCTCACTTTTTCTATCCAAGGTAGAGACTTCACTGCTTCCTTCCTTGTTGTCGACCAGATTACTTTCCCTGGTGACCTTCTACTGGGATTTGCTTCTATGCGAGACTTACGTATTGTGCTCGACCCTTATCGATGGCATGCCCAAATTGATGACTTGATCGTACCATTTTGGGGTTACCAGCTTGGATCCGAGATCTGCCATACTGCCGCAGAGTACGACATTCGAATTAAGTCCTTACAGGCCAGTGCATTTTCCAGTAGCGTACCCAAGCGGTCAGGCACTGGTGATCCTGTCACTCCTGTCTGTGTTCCTGCAACTTCAGGCTTGCAAGATAGTGTCCAGTTACCTCAAGTGTCCGAGGACGCTCTGACTACCTTGAGTGCTCAGCCTATCCCTGCAATGTCTGCTAGTTCAAGTAGTAGTTTCTCCACAGGGGACGCCTTGTCAGAAAACAATTACTTGCATCTAGTAATGCCATCTCTTGTTGATGTCACATGCCGTCTGCAGAAAGACGTTTCTGTCGCAGCTAGTGCCCTCACTAGAGTGTCTGTTGTTGTTCCTAGTGTTCAAGATGGTGATAACGTCCTAGTTGACAGTGATTCCTGCAAAGTAAAAGGTCTATTTGTTGAACCATCCTTACATGTTGTAAGAGATAGTAAGATCCATTTCTTCCTAGCTAACATTTCTGGTCACAGTGTTCGTCTCAGAGCAAATACCAATCTTGTTGACCTTGTTCACTATCCTTACCCTGTTCAGGTAGAGGATGAGTTGTCACCTGACCAGTGGGTCGGTGCTATTTCTACTGGGGAGACCTCATCCACTTCACTGGATCAATCTGTTCCACCAGTTGAGGAGAAAGACATAGCTCTCACTGACTTCCCAGATGAAGTCAAGCATTTGTTGACTCTGTTGAACAAACGTCGTAAAGCCATTGCCTTACCAGGTGAGAAGATGAGTATAACGAACTTATTGTCCCATCGTATTCCACTTGAACCTGGTACTAGACCTATCTATATACCTGCGTACAGAATGCCTCATTCACAAGTTGCTGTCGCAGAAGAATTGATCAATCAAATGCTTGATGATGGAGTTATTGCACCTAGCAATTCACCTTGGAATGCGCCCTTGATCCTAGTACCTAAGAAGGATGGTACTTGGTGCTCAGTGATTGACTTTAGGAAGTTAAATGCGAAAACTATCCCAGATCGCTTCCCACTTCCTGTACTGGGTGATCTTGTACGTAACATCGGAGATAACAAAGTCTTTTCAACCCTGGACTTGTTACAAGGGTTTTGGCAAGTCCCTCTTCACGAGGACAGCCAAGAGCTAACTGCATTCTCCACTTCTACAGGTCATTATCACTTCCTCCGTATGGCGTTTGGATTACGATCCTCCCCTATCACGTTCTCAAGGCTCATGACTAATATCTTTAGAGGTCTCATAGGTAATGCACTTATGGTGTACTTAGATGACGTAATCGTCATGTCTAAAGATGTGGATACACACTTGAAAAGACTTGATGTAGTACTTGGTAAGCTTGAAGAAGCCAATTTAAAGATCAAACTGTCTAAATGTCAATTTTTCAGATCAGAAATTAAGTTTCTTGGTCACGTAGTCACTCCTAGAGGGGTTACGACTGACCAAAGTAAAGTAACTGCAGTACTAAATTTTCCAACTCCCAAAACTGCTGATGCCGTAAGATCCTTTGTGGGCTTAGCAGGTTTTATAGATCTTTCATTGCCAATTTTTCTTCCATAGCTGCTCCTCTAACTGAGTTGCTTAAGAAAAATGCTCCTTTTGTTTGGACCTACCGTCAAGAAAGAGCATTCCACACTCTAAAAGGAAAACTAACATCTGCTCCAATTTTGAAATTTCCAGATTTTTCTAAGCCCTTCTGTCTGACTACTGATGCTAGTTCTATTGGCATAGGTGCCGTACTAGCTCAGAAGACTGATGGCAAGTACAACGCAGTTGCATTTGCTAGCCGAGTCCTTACGAAGGCTGAACGTAATTATACAGCAATTGAGCAAGAGCAAAACCATCCAAAATCAAAGCAGGTTCGAGAGTTATGCTGACTAACTTTAACAAAACGTCTGCAATGCCTAAGCTTGA
>NC_091326.1:26119084-26149084 GCF_038502225.1 Cherax quadricarinatus
TGTCTCACGGTCTCTCTGACCGTGGTAACACCCGGTGGTATACGTGTTCCGTGCTACACTGTCTCACGGTCTCACTGACCGTGGTAACACCCGGTGGTATACGTGTTCCGTGCTACACTGTCTCACGGTCTCACTGACCGTGGTAACACCCGGTGGTACACGTGTTCCGTGCTACACTGTCTCACGGTCTCACTGACCGTGGTAACACCCGGTGGTACACCTGTTCCGTGCTACACTGTCTTTCGGTCTCTCTGACCTTGGTAACACCCGGTGGTATACGTGTTCCGTGCTACACTGTCTCTCGGTCTCTCTGACTTTGGTAACACCCGGTGGTACACGTGTTCCGTGCTACACTGCCTCACGGACTCACTGACCGTGGTAACACTCGGTGGTACACGTGTTCCGTGCTACACTGCCTCACGGTCTCACTGACCGTGGTAACACCCGGTGGTATACGTGTTCCGTGCTACACTGCCTCACGGTCTCACTGACCATGGTAACACCCGGTGGTACACGTGTTCCGTGCTACTCTGTCTCACGGTCTCACTGACCGTGGTAACACCCGGTGGTATACGTGTTCCGTGCCACACTGTCTCACGGTCTCACTGACCATGGTAACACCCGGTGGTATACGTGTTCCGTGCTACACTGTCTAACGGTCTCTCTGACCTTGGTAACACCCGGTGGTATACGTGTTCCGTGCTACACTGTCTCAAGGTCTCTCTGACCGTGGTAACACCCGGTGGTATACGTGTTCCGTGCTACACTGTCTCACAGTCTCTCTGACCTTGGTAACACCCGGTGGTATATGTGTTCCGTGCTAAACTGTCTCACGGTCTCTCTGACCGTGGTAACACCCGGTGGTATACGTGTTCCGTGCCACACTGTCTCACGGTCTCTCTGAGCGTGGTAACACCTGGTGGTATAGGTGTTCCGTGCTGCACTGTCTCACGGTCTCTCTGACCTTGGTAACACCCGGTGGTATACGTGTTCCGTGCTATACTGTCTCACGGTCTCTCTGACCGTGGTGATACCCGGTGGTATATGTGTTCCGTGGTACACTGTCTCACGGTCTCTCTGACCGTGGTAACACCCGGTGGTATACGTGTTCCGTGCCACACTGTCTCACGGTCTCTGTGACCGTGGTAACACCAGGTGGTACACGTGTCCGTGCTTCAGTGTCTCACGGTCTCTCTGACCTTGTTAACACCCGGTGATATACGTGTTCCGTGCTACACTGCCTCACGGTCTCACTGACCGTGGTAACACCCGGTGGTATACGTGTTCCGTGCTACACTGTCTCACGGTCTCTCTGACCTTGGTAACACCCGGTGGTATACGTGTTCCGTGCTACACTGTCTCACGGTCTCTCTGACCGTGGTAACACCCGGTGGTATACGTGTTCCGTGCTACACTGTCTCACGGTCTCTCTGACCGTGGTAACACCCGGTGGTATACGTGTTCCGTGGTACACTGTCTCACGGTCTCTCTGTCCGTGGTAACACCCGGTGGTATACGTGTTCCGTGCTACACTGTCTCACGGTCTCACTGACCGTGGTAACACCCGGTGGTATACGTTTTCCGTGCTACACTGTCTCACGGTCTCACTGACCATGGTAACACCCTGTGGTACACGTGTTCCGTGCTACACTGTCTCACGGACTCACTGACCGTGGTAACACCCGGTGATGTACGTGTTCCGTGCTACACTGCCTCACGGTCTCACTGACCGTGGTAACACCCGGTGGTGCACGTGTTCCGTGCTACACTGTCGCACGGTGTCACTGACCGTGGTAACACCCGGTGGTACACGTGTTCCGTGCTACACTGCCTCACGGTCTCACTGACCGTGGTAACACCCGGTGGTATACGTGTTCCGTGCTACACTGTCTCACGGTCTCACTGACCGTGGTAACACCCAGTGGTACACGTGTTCCGTGCTACACTGTCTCACGGTCTTACTAACCGTGGTAACACCCGGTGGTATACGTGTTCCGTGCTACACTGCGTCACGGTCTCACTGACCGTGGTAACACTCGGTGGTATACGTGTTCCGTGCTACACTGTCTCACGGTCTCACTGACCGTGGTAACACCCGGTGGTACACGTGTTCCGTGCTACACTGTCTCACGGTCTCACTGACCGTGGTAACACCCGGTGGTACACGTGTTCCGTGCTACACTGCCTCACGGTCTCACTGACCGTGGTAACACCCGGTGGTATACGTGTTCCGTTCTACACTGTCTCACGGTCTCACTGACCGTGGTAACACTCGGTGGTATACGTGTTCCGTGCTACACTGTCTCACTGTCTCACTGACCGTGGTAACACTCGGTGGTACACGTGTTCCGTGCTACACTGTCTCGGTCTCTCTGACCTTGGTAACACCCGGTGGTACACGTGTTCCGTGCTACACTGTCTCACGGTCTCACTGACCGTGGTAACACCCGGTGGTACACGTGTTCCGTGCTACACTGTCTCACGGTCTCTCTGACCGTGGTAACACCCGGTGGTATACGTGTTCCGTGCTACACTGTCTCACGGTCTCACTGACCGTGGTAACACCCGGTGGTATACGTGTTCCGTGCTACACTGTCTCACGGTCTCACTGACCGTGGTAACACCCGGTGGTACACGTGTTCCGTGCTACACTGTCTCACGGTCTCACTGACCGTGGTAACACCCGGTGGTACACGTGTTCCGTGCTACACTGTCTCACGGTCTCTCTGACCGTGGTAACACCCGGTGGTATACGTGTTCCGTTCTACACTGTCTCACGGTCTCACTGACCGTGGTAACACTCGGTGGTATACGTGTTCCGTGCTACACTGTCTCACTGTCTCACTGACCGTGGTAACACCCGGTGGTATACGTGTTCCGTGCTACACTGTCTCTCGGTCTCTCTGACTTTGGTAACACCCGGTGGTACACGTGTTCCGTGCTACACTGCCTCACGGACTCACTGACCGTGGTAACACTCGGTGGTACACGTGTTCCGTGCTACACTGCCTCACGGTCTCACTGACCGTGGTAACACCCGGTGGTATACGTGTTCCGTGCTACACTGCCTCACGGTCTCACTGACCATGGTAACACCCGGTGGTACACGTGTTCCGTGCTACTCTGTCTCACGGTCTCACTGACCGTGGTAACACCCGGTGGTATACGTGTTCCGTGCCACACTGTCTCACGGTCTCACTGACCATGGTAACACCCGGTGGTATACGTGTTCCGTGCTACACTGTCTAACGGTCTCTCTGACCTTGGTAACACCCGGTGGTATACGTGTTCCGTGCTACACTGTCTCACGGTCTCTCTGACCGTGGTAACACCCGGTGGTATACGTGTTCCGTGTTACACTGTCTCACAGTCTCTCTGACCTTGGTAACACCCGGTGGTATATGTGTTCCGTGCTAAACTGTCTCACGGTCTCTCTGACCGTTGTAACACCCGGTGGTATACGTGTTCCGTGCTACACTGCCTCACGGTCTCACTGACCGTGGTAACACCCGGTGGTGCTCGTGTTCCGTGCTACACTGTCGCACGGTGTCACTGACCGTGGTAACACCCGGTGATATACGTGTTCCGTGCTACACTGTCTCACGGTCTCACTGACCGCGGTAACACCCGGTGGTACACGTTTTCAGTGCTACACTGTCTCACGGTCTCACAGACCGTGGTAACACCCGGTGGTACACGTGTTCCGTGCTACACTGTCTCACGGTCTCTCTGACCTTGGTAACACCCGGTGGTACACGTGTTCCGTGCTACACTGCCTCACGGTCTCACTGACCTTGGTAACACCCGGTGGTATACGTGTTCCGTGCTACACTGTCTCACGGTCTCACTGACCGTGGTAACACCCGGTGGTACACGTGTTCCGTGCTACACTGTCTCACGGTCTTACTAACCGTGGTAACACCCGGTGGTATACGTGTTCCGTGCTACACTGCCTCACGGTCTCACTGACCGTGGTAACACTCGGTGGTATACGTGTTCCGTGCTACACTGTCTCACGGTCTCACTGACCGTGGTAACACCCGGTGGTACACGTGTTCCGTGCTACACTGTCTCACGGTCTCACTGACCGTGGTAACACCCGGTGGTACACGTGTTCCGTGCTACACTGCCTCACGGTCTCACTGACCGTGGTAACACCCGGTGGTATACGTGTTCCGTGCTACACTGTCTCACGGTCTCACTGACCGTGGTAACACTCGGTGGTATACGTGTTCCGTGCTACACTGTCTCACGGTCTCACTGACCGTGGTAACACTCGGTGGTATACGTGTTCCGTGCTACACTGTCTCACGGTCTCACTGACCGTGGTAACACCCGGTGGTACACGTGTTCCGTGCTACACTGTCTCACGGTCTCACTGACCGTGGTAACACCCGGTGGTACACGTGTTCCGTGCTACACTGTCTCACGGTCTCTCTGACCTTGGTAACACCCGGTGGTATACGTGTTCCGTGCTACACTGTCTCACGGTCTCACTGACCCTGGTAACACCCGGTGGTATACGTGTTCCGTGCTACACTGTCTCACGGTCTCACTGACCGTGGTAACACCCGGTGGTACACGTGTTCCGTGCTACACTGTCTCACGGTCTCACTGACCGTGGTAACACCCGGTGGTACACCTGTTCCGTGCTACACTGTCTCTCGGTCTCTCTGACCTTGGTAACACCAGGTGGTATACGTGTTCCGTGCTACACTGTCTCTCGGTCTCTCTGACTTTGGTAACACCCGGTGGTACACGTGTTCCGTGCTACACTGCCTCACGGACTCACTGACCGTGGTAACACTCGGTGGTATATGTGTTCCGTGCTAAACTGTCTCACGGTCTCTCTGACCGTGGTAACACCCGGTGGTATACGTGTTCCGTGCTACACTGCCTCACGGTCTCACTGACCGTGGTAACACCCGGTGGTGCTCGTGTTCCGTGCTACACTGTCGCACGGTGTCACTGACCGTGGTAACACCCGGTGATATACGTGTTCCGTGCTACACTGTCTCACGGTCTCACTGACCGCGGTAACACCCGGTGGTACACGTTTTCAGTGCTACACTGTCTCACGGTCTCACAGACCGTGGTAACACCCGGTGGTACACGTGTTCCGTGCTACACTGTCTCACGGTCTCTCTGACCTTGGTAACACCCGGTGGTACACGTGTTCCGTGCTACACTGCCTCACGGTCTCACTGACCTTGGTAACACCCGGTGGTATACGTGTTCCGTGCTACACTGTCTCACGGTCTCACTGACAGTGGTAACACCCGGTGGTACACGTGTTCCGTGCTACACTGTCTCACGGTCTTACTAACCGTGGTAACACCCGGTGGTATACGTGTTCCGTGCTACACTGCCTCACGGTCTCACTGACCGTGGTAACACTCGGTGGTATACGTGTTCCGTGCTACACTGTCTCACGGTCTCACTGACCGTGGTAACACCCGGTGGTACACGTGTTCCGTGCTACACTGTCTCACGGTCTCACTGACCGTGGTAACACCCGGTGGTACACGTGTTCCGTGCTACACTGCCTCACGGTCTCACTGACCGTGGTAACACCCGGTGGTATACGTGTTCCGTGCTACACTGTCTCACGGTCTCACTGACCGTGGTAACACTCGGTGGTATACGTGTTCCGTGCTACACTGTCTCACGGTCTCACTGACCGTGGTAACACCCGGTGGTACACGTGTTCCGTGCTACACTGTCTCACGGTCTCACTGACCGTGGTAACACCCGGTGGTACACGTGTTCCGTGCTACACTGCCTCACGGTCTCACTGACCGTGGTAACACCCGGTGGTATACGTGTTCCGTGCTACACTGTCTCACGGTCTCACTGACCGTGGTAACACTCGGTGGTATACGTGTTCCGTGCTACACTGTCTCACGGTCTCACTGACCGTGGTAACACCCGGTGGTATACGTGTTCCGTGCTACACTGCCTCACGGTCTCACTGACCGTGGTAACACTCGGTGGTATACGTGTTCCGTGCTACACTGTCTCACGGTCTCACTGACCGTGGTAACACCCGGTGGTACACGTGTTCCGTGCTACACTGTCTCACGGTCTCACTGACCGTGGTAACACCCGGTGGTACACGTGTTCCGTGCTACACTGCCTCACGGTCTCACTGACCGTGGTAACACCCGGTGGTATACGTGTTCCGTGCTACACTGTCTCACGGTCTCACTGACCGTGGTAACACTCGGTGGTATACGTGTTCCGTGCTACACTGTCTCACGGTCTCACTGACCGTGGTAACACTCGGTGGTACACGTGTTCCGTGCTACACTGTCTCGGTCTCTCTGACCTTGGTAACACCCGGTGGTACACGTGTTCCGTGCTACACTGTCTCACGGTCTCACTGACCGTGGTAACACCCGGTGGTACACGTGTTCCGTGCTACACTGTCTCACGGTCTCTCTGACCTTGGTAACACCCGGTGGTATACGTGTTCCGTGCTACACTGTCTCACGGTCTCACTGACCCTGGTAACACCCGGTGGTATACGTGTTCCGTGCTACACTGTCTCACGGTCTCACTGACCGTGGTAACACCCGGTGGTACACGTGTTCCGTGCTACACTGTCTCACGGTCTCACTGACCGTGGTAACACCCGGTGGTACACCTGTTCCGTGCTACACTGTCTCTCGGTCTCTCTGACCTTGGTAACACCAGGTGGTATACGTGTTCCGTGCTACACTGTCTCTCGGTCTCTCTGACTTTGGTAACACCCGGTGGTACACGTGTTCCGTGCTACACTGCCTCACGGACTCACTGACCGTGGTAACACTCGGTGGTACACGTGTTCCGTGCTACACTGCCTCACGGTCTCACTGACCGTGGTAACACCCGGTGGTATACGTGTTCCGTGCTACACTGCCTCACGGTCTCACTGACCATGGTAACACCCGGTGGTACACGTGTTCCGTGCTACTCTGTCTCACGGTCTCACTGACCGTGGTAACACCCGGTGGTATACGTGTTCCGTGCCACACTGTCTCACGGTCTCACTGACCATGGTAACACCCGGTGGTATACGTGTTCCGTGCTACACTGTCTAACGGTCTCTCTGACCTTGGTAACACCCGGTGGTATACGTGTTCCGTGCTACACTGTCTCACGGTCTCTCTGACCGTGGTAACACCCGGTGGTATACGTGTTCCGTGTTACACTGTCTCACAGTCTCTCTGACCTTGGTAACACCCGGTGGTATACGTGTTCCGTGCCACACTGTCTCACGGTCTCTCTGAGCGTGGTAACACCTGGTGGTATAGGTGTTCCGTGCTGCACTGTCTCACGGTCTCTCTGACCTTGGTAACACCCGGTGGTATACGTGTTCCGTGCTATACTGTCTCACGGTCTCTCTGACCGTGGTGATACCCGGTGGTATATGTGTTCCGTGGTACACTGTTTCACGGTCTCTCTGACCGTGGTAACACCCGGTGGTATACGTGTTCCGTGCCACACTGTCTCACGGTCTCTGTGACCGTGGTAACACCTGGTGGTACACGTGTCCGTGCTTCTGTGTCTCACGGTCTCTCTGACCTTGTTAACACCCGGTGGTATACGTGTTCCGTGCTACACTGTCTCACGGTCTCTCTGACCTTGGTAACACCCGGTGGTATACGTGTTCCGTGCTACACTGTCTCACGGTCTCTCTGACCGTGGTAACACCCGGTGGTATACGTGTTCCGTGGTACACTGTCTCACGGTCTCTCTGTCCGTGGTAACACCCGGTGGTATACGTGTTCCGTGCTACACTGTCTCACGGTCTCACTGACCGTGGTAACACCCGGTGGTATACGTTTTCCGTGCTACACTGTCTCACGGTCTCACTGACCATGGTAACACCCTGTGGTACACGTGTTCCGTGCTACACTGTCTCACGGACTTACTGACCGTGGTAACACCCGGTGATATATGTGTTCCGTGCTACACTGCCTCACGGTCTCACTGACCGTGGTAACACCCGGTGGTGCACGTGTTCCGTGCTACACTGTCGCACGGTGTCACTGACCGTGGTAACACCCGGTGATATACGTGTTCCGTGCTACACTGTCTCACGGTCTCACTGACCGTGGTAACACCCGGTGGTACACGTTTTCAGTGCTACACTGTCTCACGGTCTCACAGACCGTGGTAACACCCGGTGGTACACGTTTTCCGTGCTACACTGTCTCACGGTCTCACTGACCGTGGTAACACCCGGTGGTACACGTGTTCCTTGCTACACTGTCTCTCGGTCTCTCTGACCTTGGTAACACCCGGTGGTACACGTGTTCCGTGCTACACTGCCTCACGGTCTCACTGACCTTGGTAACACCCGGTGGTACACGTGTTCCGTGCTACACTGCCTCACGGTCTCACTGACCGTGGTAACACCCGGTGGTATACGTGTTCCGTGCTACACTGTCTCACGGTCTCACTGACCGTGGTAACACCCGGTGGTACACGTGTTCCGTGCTACACTGCCTCACGGTCTCACTGACCGTGGTAACACCCGGTGGTATACGTGTTCCGTGCTACACTGTCTCACGGTCTCACTGACCGTGGTAACACTCGGTGGTACACGTGTTCCGTGCTACACTGTCTCGGTCTCTCTGACCTTGGTAACACCCGGTGGTACACGTGTTCCGTGCTACACTGTCTCACGGTCTCACTGACCGTGGTAACACCCGGTGGTACACGTGTTCCGTGCTACACTGTCTCACGGTCTCTCTGACCGTGGTAACACCCGGTGGTATACGTGTTCCGTGCTACACTGTCTCACGGTCTCACTGACCGTGGTAACACCCGGTGGTACACGTGTTCCTTGCTACACTGTCTCACGGTCTCACTGACCGTGGTAACACCCGGTGGTACACGTGTTCCTTGCTACACTGTCTCACGGTCTCACTGACCGTGGTAACACCCGGTGGTACACCTGTTCCGTGCTACACTGTCTCTCGGTCTCTCTGACCTTGGTAACACCAGGTGGTATACGTGTTCCGTGCTACACTGCCTCACGGTCTCACTGACCATGGTAACACCCGGTGGTACACGTGTTCCGTGCTACTCTGTCTCACGGTCTCTCTGACCGTGGTAACACCCGGTGGTATACGTGTTCCGTGCCACACTGTCTCACGGTCTCACTGACCATGGTAACACCCGGTGGTATACGTGTTCCGTGCTACACTGTCTAACGGTCTCTCTGACCTTGGTAACACCCGGTGGTATACGTGTTCCGTGTTACACTGTCTCACAGTCTCTCTGACCTTGGTAACACCCGGTGGTATACGTGTTCCGTGTTACACTGTCTCACGGTCTCTCTGACCGTGGTAACACCCGGTGGTATACGTGTTCCGTGTTACACTGTCTCACAGTCTCTCTGACCTTGGTAACACCCGGTGGTATATGTGTTCCGTGCTAAACTGTCTCACGGTCTCTCTGACCGTGGTAACACCCGGTGGTATACGTGTTCCGTGCCACACTGTCTCACGGTCTCTCTGAGCGTGGTAACACCTGGTTGTATAGGTGTTCCGTGCTGCACTGTCTCACGGTCTCTCTGACCTTGGTAACACCCGGTGGTATACGTGTTCCGTGCTATACTGTCTCACGGTCTCTCTGACCGTGGTGATACCCGGTGGTATATGTGTTCCGTGGTACACTGTCTCACGGTCTCTCTGACCGTGGTAACACCCGGTGGTATACGTGTTCCGTGCCACACTGTCTCACGGTCTCTGTGACCGTGGTAACACCAGGTGGTACACGTGTCCGTGCTTCAGTGTCTCACGGTCTCTCTGACCTTGTTAACACCCGGTGGTACACGTGTTCCGTGCTACATTGTTTCACGGTCTCTCTGACCTTGGTAACACCCGGTGGTATACGTGTTCCGTGCTACACTGTCTCACGGTCTCTCTGACCTTGGTAACACCCGGTGGTATACGTGTTCCGTGCTACACTGTCTCACGGTCTCTCTGACCTTGGTAACACCCGGTGGTATACGTGTTCCGTGCTACAGTGTCTCACGGTGTCAGTGACCTTGGTAACACCCGGTGGTATACGTGTTCCTTCCTTCGCTGTCTCACGGTCTCTCTGACCGTGGTAACACCCGGTGGTATACGTGTTCCGTGCTACAATGTCTCACGGTCTCACTGACCGTGGCAACACCCGGTGGTACACGTGTTCCGTGCTACACTGTCTCGGTGTCTCTGAGACCGTGGTAACACCCGGTGGTATACGTGTTCCGTGCTACACTGTCTCACGGTCTCACTGACCGTGGTAACACCCGGTGGTACACCTGTTCCGTGCTACACTGTCTCTCGGTCTCTCTGACCTTGGTAACACCAGGTGGTATACGTGTTCCGTGCTACACTGCCTCACGGTCTCACTGACCATGGTAACACCCGGTGGTACACGTGTTCCGTGCTACTCTGTCTCACGGTCTCTCTGACCGTGGTAACACCCGGTGGTATACGTGTTCCGTGCCACACTGTCTCACGGTCTCACTGACCATGGTAACACCCGGTGGTATACGTGTTCCGTGCTACACTGTCTAACGGTCTCTCTGACCTTGGTAACACCCGGTGGTATACGTGTTCCGTGTTACACTGTCTCACAGTCTCTCTGACCTTGGTAACACCCGGTGGTATACGTGTTCCGTGTTACACTGTCTCACGGTCTCTCTGACCGTGGTAACACCCGGTGGTATACGTGTTCCGTGTTACACTGTCTCACAGTCTCTCTGACCTTGGTAACACCCGGTGGTATATGTGTTCCGTGCTAAACTGTCTCACGGTCTCTCTGACCGTGGTAACACCCGGTGGTATACGTGTTCCGTGCCACACTGTCTCACGGTCTCTCTGAGCGTGGTAACACCTGGTTGTATAGGTGTTCCGTGCTGCACTGTCTCACGGTCTCTCTGACCTTGGTAACACCCGGTGGTATACGTGTTCCGTGCTATACTGTCTCACGGTCTCTCTGACCGTGGTGATACCCGGTGGTATATGTGTTCCGTGGTACACTGTCTCACGGTCTCTCTGACCGTGGTAACACCCGGTGGTATACGTGTTCCGTGCCACACTGTCTCACGGTCTCTGTGACCGTGGTAACACCAGGTGGTACACGTGTCCGTGCTTCAGTGTCTCACGGTCTCTCTGACCTTGTTAACACCCGGTGGTACACGTGTTCCGTGCTACATTGTTTCACGGTCTCTCTGACCTTGGTAACACCCGGTGGTATACGTGTTCCGTGCTACACTGTCTCACGGTCTCTCTGACCTTGGTAACACCCGGTGGTATACGTGTTCCGTGCTACACTGTCTCACGGTCTCTCTGACCTTGGTAACACCCGGTGGTATACGTGTTCCGTGCTACAGTGTCTCACGGTGTCAGTGACCTTGGTAACACCCGGTGGTATACGTGTTCCTTCCTTCGCTGTCTCACGGTCTCTCTGACCGTGGTAACACCCGGTGGTATACGTGTTCCGTGCTACAATGTCTCACGGTCTCACTGACCGTGGCAACACCCGGTGGTACACGTGTTCCGTGCTACACTGTCTCGGTGTCTCTGAGACCGTGGTAACACCCGGTGGTATACGTGTTCCGTGCTACACTGTCTCACGGTCTCACTGACCGTGGTAACACCCGGTGGTACACGTGTTCCGTGCTACACTGTCTCACGGTCTCACTGACCGTGGTAACACCCGGTGGTATACGTGTTCCGTGCTACACTATCTCACGGTCTCACTGACCGTGGTAACACCCGGTGGTATACGTGTTCCGTGCTACACTATCTCACGGTCTCACTGACCGTGGTAACACCCGGTGGTATACGTGTTCCGTGCTACACTATCTCACGGTCTCACTGACCGTGGTAACACCCGGTGGTATACGTGTTCCGTGCTACACTATCTCACGGTCTCACTGACCGTGGTAACACCCGGTGGTATACGTGTTCCGTGCTACACTATCTCACGGTCTCACTGACCGTGGTAACACCCGGTGGTATACGTGTTCCGTGCTACACTATCTCACGGTCTCACTGACCGTGGTAACACCCGGTGGTATACGTGTTCCGTGCTACACTATCTCACGGTCTCACTGACCGTGGTAACGTATAATGACGGACAAGGTTACCATATTTACTAGATTTAATGAGAATCTTTGACGCTGCCAGTGTTCCTGCCTCCTCTCCTAGAGATACGTATTATTATTATTATTATTATTATTATTATTATTATTATTATTATTATTATTATTATTATTATTATTATTATTATTATTATTATTATTATTATTATTATTATTTTTATTATTATTATTATTAATATTATTATAATTATTATTATTATTATTATTATTATTATTATTATTATTATTATTATTATTATTATTATTATTATTATTACTATTATTATTATTATTATTATTATTATTATTATTATTATTATTTTTATTATTATTATTATTATTATTATTATTATTATTATTATTATTATTATTATTACTATTATTATTATTATTATTATTATTATTATTATTATTATTATTATTATTATTATTATTATTATTATTATTATTATTATGTTTATTATTATTATTATTATTTGTATTTTTAGTATTATAATAACAATGTTAATATCAATAATAATAATAATAATAATAATAACAATAATAATAATAATAATTATAATACTATCAATAATATCAATAATAATAATACTAATAATAATAATAATTAAATTTCTCTCCTGGACAAGGAAGCTTAATTATAATTCATAAATTATTTATATGAGTGAGAAAAATAACCTTGAAATATAGAGATATTTACTTATAAAATGTTAAACTTTTTACTTTCTATACCTCCCTTCCTTCCTTCCTTCTTTCCTTCCTCTCTTCTTTCCTTCCACCCTTCTTTATTTCCTCTCTTTCTCCCTCTCTCCCTTCCGTCCTACATCCCTTCCTCTCTCCCTCTCTCACTTTATTTCTTCTATCACTTCCTCCTCTATCCCACTCTCCTACCTTCTCTCCCTCCCTTCTTTTTTCTTTTCCTTCTTCCCTCCCACCTTCTCTTTCTCCCTCCCTCCCTCCTCTATCTCCCACCTTCCCTCCCGCTCTCCTCCCTTATACATACGCTCCCTGACATAATTCACCTCAATCATAACAAACATTAAAGTACGATGTTTTCCTCCAGGAATTCATACTATACATTTACAATGAAAGAAAAACGTGCATTTTAATCTCTCTATTCCGCTCAAACGAGAATTAATTGGATTTACTATATAAACAAACTTCAAATATTCTCCACGACCAGCAGAGTCGTATCATTTAAAATTAAGATCTTTCTAAAAAAAATCTTATTTATGTTAATATAAAAAATAATAGTTTTGTTCCAAAAGAACCTTAGGAAACTTTCCTAACCTTATTATAACAAGTGCAATTTAATTTAGCCTAATCCAACTAAATATATATTAGGTAAGCTTACAATAATTTAATAATAAAACAAACACAATGATATATAATTTTTCGTTAGGTTCAGAATAATTTTTACGAAATTACTGCATACACAAATTTATACATATATATATATATATATATATATATATATATATATATATATATATATATATATATATATATATATATATATATATATATATATATATATATATATATATATATATATATATATATATATATGTATGTATGTATGTATATATATTTATATGTGTGTGTGTGTGTTTGTGTGTGTGTTTGTGTGTGTGTGTGTGTGTGTGTGTGTGTGTGTGTGTGTGTGTGTGTGTGTGTGTGTGCAAACAATTACAGACAAGCGACCTTAACTACGCAAGACAAACCACGGGAGATGGGAAGGGTTAAACCTATAGTTCCAGTATTTTCACACTTCTCAGTGCGTGATCACTAGCTATGCAATGTTACGAGAGAGCAACTCAAATTATGGGTTATACAAGCTCGATAGCTATTTAGTAGTGTGTATTGTACACAATTTTAAACAACAATGCGATACAAAATCACAGGATTGTTCATTATGCCAGGTGCGTTGATGGATTGGTGACGTTCGACCTGTGTCTACACAACAAAACTTCACGCTATGTCAGTTGTGAAGGGTTATATAACGCGTTTAGCTGTTACTGTACCATACAGTGACAGGTACACAAGATTACGGGATAGCATAGGTAGAGGGGTTAGAGGGTATTAGTAGAAATTTAGGTCATAGAAATATTATCAGAATGGTTTAGAAGATTCCCAAGTAAGGCATATTAACCGACACCGAGAAGGATAGTAGACAATATTTAGGAAGAGATATTCTGAATGTCATCAGTGTCATCAGCAAAGAGCAACTGTGACAACTCCCACTTTGTGTGTGATTCTTTATCTTTTAACTCCACGCCTCTTGTCAAGACCCTCGCATTTACTTCTCTTACAACCCCATTTATAAATATATTAAACAACCACGGTGACATCATACATCCTTGTCTAAGGCCTACTTTTACTGGGAAATAATTTCCCTCTTTCCTATATATTCTAACTTGAGCCTCACTATCCTCGTAAAAACTCTTCACTGCTTTCAGTAACCTACCTCCTACACCATACACCTGCAACATCTGCCACATTGCCCCCCTATCCACCCTGTCATACGCCTTTTCCAAATCCATAAATGCCACAAAGACCTCTTTAGCCTTATCTAAATACTGCTCACTTATATGTTTCACTGTAAACACCTGGTCCACACACCCCCTACCTTTCCTAAAGCCTCCTTGTTCATCTGCTATCCTATTCTCAGTCTTACTTTTAATTCTTTCAATAATAACTCTACCATACACTTTACCAGGTATACTCAACAGACTTATCCCCCTATAATTTTTGCACTCTCTTTTGTCCACTTTGCCTTTATACAAAGGAACTATGCATGCTCTCTGCCAATCCCTAGGTACCTTACCCTCTTCAATACATTTATTAAATAATTGCACCAACCACTCCAAAACTATATCCCCACCTGCTTTTAACATTTCTATCTTTATCCCATCAATCCCGGCTGCTTTACCCCCTTCCATTTTACCTACTGCCTCACAAACTTCCCCCACACTCACAACTGGCTCTTCCTCACTCCTACAAGATGTTATTCCTCCTTGCCCTATACACGAAATCACAGCTTCCCTATCTTCATCAACATTTAACAATTCCTCAAAATATTCCCTCCATCTTCCCAATACCTCTAACTCTCCATTTAATAACTCTCCTCTCCTATTTTTAACTGACAAATCCATTTGTTCCCTAGGCTTCCTTAACTTGTTAATCTCACTCCAAAACTTTTTCTTATTTTCAGCAAAATTTGTTGATAACATCTCACCCACTCTCTCATTTGCTCTCTTTTTACATTGCTTCACCACTCTCTTAACCTCTCTCTTTTTCTCCATATACTCTTCCCTCCTTGCATCACTTCTACTTTGTAAAAACCTCTCATATACTAACTTTTTCTCCCTTACTACTCTCTTTACATCATCATTCCATCAATCGCTCCTCTTCCCTCCTGCACCCACTTTCCTGTAACCACAAACTTCTGCTGAACACTCTAACACTACATTTTTAAACCTACCCAATACCTCTTCGACCCCATTGCCTATGCTCTCATTAGCCCATCTATCCTCCAATAGCTGTTTATATCTTTCCCTAACTGCCTCCTCTTTTAGTTTATAAACCTTCGCCTCTCTCTTCCCTGATGCTTCTATTCTCCTTGTATCCCATCTACCTTTTACTCTCAGTGTAGCTACAACTAGAAAGTGATCTGATATATCTGTGGCCCCTCTATAAACATGTACATCCTGAAGTCTACTCAACAGTCTTTTATCTACCAATACATAATCCAACAAACTACTGTCATTTCGCCCTACATCATATCTTGTATACTTATTTATCCTCTTTTTCTTAAAATGTGTATTACCTATAACTAAACCCCTTTCTATACAAAGTTCAATCAAAGGGCTCCCATTATCATATACACCTGGCACCCCAAACTTACCTACCACACCCTCTCTAAAAGTTTCTCCTACTTTAGCATTCAGGTCCCCTACCACAATTACTCTCTCACTTGGTTCAAAGGCTCCTATACATTCACTTAACATCTCCCAAAATCTCTCTCTCTCCTCTGCATTCCTCTCTTCTCCAGGTGCATACACGCTTATTATGACCCACTTATCGCATCCAACCTTTACTTTAATCCACATAATTCTTGCATTTACACATTCATATTCTCTTTTCTCCTTCCATAACTGATCATTCAACATTACTGCTACCCCTTCCTTTGCTCTAACTCTCTCAGATACTCCAGATTTAATCCCATTTATTTCCCCCCACCGAAACTCCTCTACCCCCTTCAGCTTTTTTCGCTTAGGGCCAGGACATCCAACTTCTTTTCATTCATAACATCAGCAATCATCTGTTTCTTGTCATCTGCACTACATCCACGCACACTCAAGCATCCCAGTTTTATAAAGTTTTTCTTCTTTGCTGATGACACTGTGCTCTTGGGAGATTCTGAAGAGAAGTTGCAGAGATTGGTGGATGAATTTGGTAGGGTGTGCAAAAGAAGAAAATTAAAAGTGAATACAGGAAAGAGTAAGGTTATGAGGATAACAAAAATATTAGGTGATGAAAGATTGGATATCAGATTGGAGGGAGAGAATATGGAGGAGGTGAATGTATTCAGATATTTGGGAGTGGAGGTGTCAGCGGATGGGTCTATGAAGGATGAGGTGAATCATAGAATTGATGAGGGGAAAAGGGTGAGTGGTGCACTTAGGAGTCTGTGGAGACAAAGAACTTTGTCCTTGGAGGCAAAGAGCGGAATGTATGAGAGTATAGTTTTACCAACACTCTTATATGGGTGTGAAGCATGGGTGATGAATGTTGCAGCGAGGAGAAGGCTGGAGGCAGTGGAGATGTCACGTCTGAGGGCAATGTGTGGTGTGAATATAATGCAGAGAATTCGTAGTTTGGAAGTTAGGAGGAGGTGAGGGATTACGAAAACTGTTGTCCAGAGGGCTGAGGAAGAGTTGTTGATGTGGTTCGGACATGTAGAGAGAATGGAGCGAAACAGAATGACTTCAAGAGTGTATCAGTCTGTAGTGGAAGGAAGGCGGTGTAGGGGTCGGCCTAGGAAAGGTTGGAGGGAGGGGGTAAAGGAGGTTTTGTGTGCGAGGGGCTTGGACTTCCAGCAGGCATGCGTGAGCGTGTTTGATAGGAGTGAATAGAGACGAATGGTTTTTAATACTTGACGTGCTGTTGGAGTGTGAGCAAAGTAACATTTATGAAGGGGTTCAGGGAAACCGGCAGGCCGGACTTGAGTCCTGGAGATGGGAAGTACAGTGCCTGCACTCTGAAGGAGGGGTGTTAATGTTGCAGTTTAAAAACTGTAGTGTAAAGCACCCTTCTGGCAAGACAGTGATGGAGTGAATGATGGTGAAAGTTTTTCTTTTTCGGGCCACCCTGCCTTGGTGGGAATCGGCCAGTGTGATAATAAAAAAAAATATTCTGAGTACCCCTGGGAACATTCTAGTACCTCAGTGGAGGACATTTAAACTGACAAAGATCACATTCTGTTCCTTTCTTTTATTAATTAAAAAGTTACACAAAATTATAGCAATCCATATATATAGTATCCAATGATAATATTTTCTCAAATCACATGACCTGATATAAGCGGCTAGAAAAAGCTTGGGGCTGGCTATTATATCTTCTAATTTCATACTTGACATCTCAGAAACCCTCCTACCCCATATGGGGAGAAGAGGGATGATGGTGGTGCAGGGTTGGTACCGACCTTTTGGCCACATTCTGAGAGAAGCTGCGGCCGGTGATACACCCGCACTGCGCTACTCTGAGAACACTCCCCCTGCTTTAGTTGCTCCCTTGCAACACTGCACAGCGCCTGATGATGCACTGAGATGTGTGAAAGTACTTGAGCTAAAGATTTCCACCCCCTGTGACTTATCTTGCATATATACATACATATATATATATATATATATATATATATATATATATATATATATATATATATATATATATATATATATATATATATATATATATATATATATATATATATATATATATGAATATATATGTGTGTGTGTGTATGTGTGAACATAACGAAAAAAAATATATTTCATTGTGTTTGCTTATTACGTAGCTACATACAGGTAAACTTATGTAAAATATACTTAGATGGATTAGGTTGAATTAAATTGCTCTTATTATAATAAAGTTAAGTAAGTTTTCTAAGGCACTTTTGGTACAAAAACTATTAATTTTTATATGAACATAAATGAGAAAAACATATCTTTAAACATGTAAGAGAAAATTTTAGAAAGGACTTAATAGCTTATAATTTTCCTGAGTTGAGTGAGCCCTTAATTAAATACTGGACGGCTTGATGCCAGAGCCGGTCCTCTCTTATAATAATATTAATAATATTTCTTCATTTCTATATGTATAAGGTATAGCTGACATCAATGACATACTATCATATAGAAAGCCGCTTGTTATGCTGAGTATTTCCCGCAAATTAGGTCAGTTTTGTCCAGGATGCGACCCACACCAGTCCACTAACACCCAGGTACCCATTGTATACTGATGAGTGAACAGAGACCGAAGGTATATTGGGGAAACACGTCTTAATGTTTTCCAGCCATACCGAGGGTTTGATCTCCGGACCTCAGTGTGTGAGTTGAGTGTCTGGTAGCGATCCAGCTACGGGATACCATCTGTGGCTATCTCTTGTTACTTCTGAGTAACTTTACTGAATGGAGTTCAAATTTCAGTCCTTGGTTAATTACTACTAGGTGAAGGTTCCTTGAGTAATTGACAGGTGGTGATGGTGGTAGTGGTGGTGATGGTGGTAGTGGTGGTGATGGTGGTAGTGGTGGTGATGGTGGTAGTGGTGGTGATGGTGGTAGTGGTGGTGATGGTGGTAGTGGTGGTGATGATGGTAGTGGTGGTGATGGTGGTAGTAGTGGTGATGGTGGTAGTAGTGGTAGTGGTGGTAGTGTTAGTGATGGTGGTAGTAGTGGTAGTGGTGGTAGTGTTAGTGATGGTGGTAGTAGTGGTAGTGGTGGCAGTGTTAGTGATGGTGGTAGTAGTGGTAGTGGTGGTAGTGTTAGTGATGGTGGTAGTAGTGGTAGTGGTGGTAGTGGTGGTAGTGGTGGTGATGGTGGTAGTGGTGGTGATGGTGGTAGTGGTGGTGATGGTGGTAGTGGTGGTGATGGTGGTAGTGGTGGTGATGATGGTAGTGGTGGTGATGGTGGTAGTGGTGGTGATGGTGGTAGTGGTGGTGATGGTGGTAGTGGTGGTGATGGTGGTAGTGGTGGTGGTGGTGGTGATGGTGGTAGTGGTGGTGATGGTGGTAGTGGTGGTGATGGTGGTAGTGGTGGTGATGGTGGTAGTGGTGGTGATGGTGGTAGTGGTGGTGATGGTGGTAGTGGTGGTGATGGTGGTAGTGGTGGTGATGGTGGTAGTGGTGGGGATGGTGGTAGTGGTGATGGTGGTAGTGGTGGTGATGGTGGTAGTGGTGGTGATGGTGGTAGTGGTGGTGATGGTGGTAGTGGTGGTGATGGTGGTAGTGGTGGTGATGGTGGTAGTGGTGGTGATGGTGGTAGTGGTGGTGATGGTGGTAGTAGTGGTAGTGGTGGTAGTGGTGGTGATGGTGGTAGTGGTGGTGATGGTGGTAGTGGTGGTGATGGTGGTAGTGATGGTGATGGTGGTAGTGGTGGTGATGGTGGTAGAGGTAGTGATGGTGGTAGTGGTGGTGATGGTGGTAGTGGTGGTGATGGTGGTAGTGGTGGTGATGGTGGTAGTGGTGGTGATGGTGGTAGTGGTGGTGATGGTGGTAGTGGTGGTGATGGTGGTAGTGGTGGTGATGGTGGTAGTGGTGGTGATGTTGGTAGTGGTGGTGATGGTGGTAGTGGTGGTGATGGTGGTAGTAGTGGTAGTGGTGGTAGTGGTGGTGATGGTGGTAGTGTTGGTGATGGTGGTAGTGGTGGTGATGGTGGTAGTGATGGTGATGGTGGTAGTGGTGGTGATGGTGGTAGAGGTAGTGATGGTGGTAGTGGTGGTGATGGTGGTAGTGGTGGTGATGGTGGTAGTGCTGGTGATGGTGGTAGTGGTGGTGATGGTGGTAGTGGTGGTGATGGTGGTAGTGGTGGTGATGGTGGTAGTAGTGGTGATGGTGGTAGTGCTGGTGATGGTGGTAGTGGTGGTGATGGTGGTAGTGGTGGTGATGGTGGTAGTGGTGGTGATGGTGGTACTGGTGGTGATGGTGGTAGTGGTGGTGATGGTGGTAGTAGTGGTAGTGGTGGTGATAGTGGTAGTGGTGGTGATGGTGGTAGTGGTGGTGATGGTGGTAGTAGTGGTAGTGGTGGTAGTGGTGGTGATGGTGGTAGTGGTGGTGATGGTGGAAGTGGTGGTGATGGTGGAAGTGGTGGTGATGGTGGTAGTGGTGGTGATGGTGGTAGTGGTGGTGATGGTGGTAGTGGTGGTGATGGTGGTAGTAGTGGTAGTGGTGGTGATAGTGGTAGTGGTGGTGATGGTGGTAGTGGTGGTGATGGTGGTAGTAGTGGTAGTGGTGGCAGTGGTGGTGATGGTGGTAGTGGTGGTGATGGTGGTAGTGGTGGTGATAGTGGTAGTGGTGGTGATGGTGGTAGTGGTGGTGATGATGGTAGTGGTGGTGATGGTGGTAGTGGTGGTGATGGTGGTAGTAGTGGTAGTGGTGGCAGTGGTGGTGATGGTGGTAGTGGTGGTGATGGTGGTAGTGGTGGTGATGGTGGTAGTGGTGGTGATGGTGGTAGTGGTGGTGATGATGGTAGTGGTGGTAGTGGTGGTAGTGGTGGTGATGGTGGTAGTGGTGGTGCTGGTGGTAGTGGTGGTGATGGATGTAGTGCTGTTGATGGTGGTAGTGGTGGTGATGTTGGTAGTGGTGGTAGTGGTGGTGATGGTGGTAGTGGTGGTGATGGTGGTAGTGGTGGTGATGATGGTAGTGGTGGTGATGGTGGTAGTGGTGGTGATTATGGTAGTGGTGGTAGTGGTGGTAGTGGTGGTAGTGGTGGTAGTGGTGGTGATGGTGGTAGTGGTGGTGATGGTGGTAGTGGTGGTAATGGATGTAGTGCTGGTGATGGTGGTAGTGGTGGTGATGGTGGTAGTGGTGGTGATGGTGGTAGTAGCGGTGATGGTGGTAGGGTTGGTGATGATGGTAGTGGTGGCGATGGTGGTAGTGGTGGTGATGGTGGTAGTGGTGGTGATGGTGGCAGTGGTGGTGATGGTGGTACTGGTGATGATGGTGGTAGTGGTGGTGATGGTGGTAGTGGTGGTGATGGTGGTAGTAGTGGTGATGGTGGTAGTGGTGGTGATGGTGGTGGTGATGGTGGTGGTGGTGGTGATGGTGGTAGTGGTGGTAGTGGTAGTGATGGTGGTAGTGGTGGTGATGGTGATAGTGGTGGTAGTGGTGGTGATGGTGGTAGTGGTGGTGATGGTGGTAGTGGTGGTGATGGTGGTAGTGGTAGTCATGGTGGTAGTGGTAGTCATGGTGGTAGTGGTGGTGATGGTGGTAGTGGTAGTCATGGTGGTAGTGGTAGTCATGGTGGTAGTGGTAGTCATGGTGGTAGTGGTAGTCATGGTGGTAGTGGTGGTGATGGTGGTAGTGGTAGTCATGGTGGTAGTGGTAGTCATGGTGGTAGTGGTAGTCATGGTGGTAGTGGTAGTCATGGTGGTAGTGGTAGTGATGGTGGTAGTGGTAGTCATGGTGGTAGTGGTAGTCATGGTGGTAGTGCTAGTCATGGTGGTAGTGGTAGTCATGGTGGTAGTGGTAGTCATGGTGGTAGTGGTAGTCATGGTGGTAGTGGTAGTCATGGTGGTAGTGGTAGTCATGGTGGTAGTGGTAGTCATGGTGGTAGTGGTAGTGATGGTGGTAGTGGTAGTCATGGTGGTAATGGTAATCATGGTGGTAGTGGTAGTCATGGTGGTAGTGGTAGTCATGGTGGTAGTGGTAGTCATGGTGGTAGTGGTAGTCATGGTGGTAGTGGTAGTCATGGTGGTAGTGGTAGTCATGGTGGTAGTGGTAGTCATGGTGGTAGTGGTAGTCATGGTGGTAGTGGTAGTCATGGTGGTAGTGGTAGTCATGGTGGTAGTGGTAGTCATGGTGGTAGTGGTAGTCATGGTGGTAGTGGTAGTCATGGTGGTAGTGGTAGTCATGGTGGTAGTGGTAGTCATGGTGGTAGTGGTAGTCATGGTGGTAGTGGTGGTGATGGTGGTAATGGTAGTCATGGTGGTAGTGGTAGTCATGGTGGTAGTGGTAGTCATGGTGGTAGTGGTAGTCATGGTGGTAGTGGTAGTGATGGTGGTAGTGGTAGTCATGGTGGTAATGGTAGTCATGGTGGTAGTGGTAGTCATGGTGGTAGTGGTGGTGATGGTGGTAGTGGTAGTCATGGTGGTAGTGGTAGTCATGGTGGTAGTGGTAGTCATGGTGGTAGTGGTGTTGATGGTGGTAGTGGTAGTCATGGTGGTAGTGGTAGTCATGGTTTTAGTGGTAGTCATGGTGGTAGTGGTAGTCATGGTGGTAGTGGTAGTGATGGTGGTAGTGGTAGTCATGGTGGTAATGGTAGTCATGGTGGTAGTGGTAGTCATGGTGGTAATGGTAGTCATGGTGGTAGTGGTAGTCATGGTGGTAGTGGTAGTCATGGTGGTAGTGGTGGTGATGGTGGTAGTGGTAGTCATGGTGGTAGTGGTAGTCATGGTGGTAGTGGTAGTCATGGTGGTAGTGGTAGTCATGGTGGTAGTGGTAGTCATGGTGGTAGTGGTAGTCATGGTGGTAGTGGTAGTCATGGTGGTAGAGGTAGTCATGGTGGTAGTGGTAGTCATGGTGGTAGTGGTAGTCATGGTGGTAGTGGTAGTCATGGTGGTAATGGTAGTCATGGTGGTAGTGGTAGTCATGGTGGTAGTGGTAGTCATGGTGGTAGTGGTAGTCATGGTGGTAGTGGTAGTCATGGTGGTAGTGGTGGTGATGGTGGTAGTGGTAGTCATGGTGGTAGTGGTAGTCATGGTGGTAGTGGTAGTCATGGTGGTAGTGGTAGTCATGGTGGTAGTGGTAGTCATGGTGGTAGTGGTAGTCATGGTGGTAGTGGTAGTCATGGTGGTACAGGTAGTCATGGTGGTAGTGGTAGTCATGGTGGTAGTGGTAGTCATGGTGGTAGTGGTAGTCATGGTGGTAATGGTAGTCATGGTGGTAGTGGTAGTCATGGTGGTAGTGGTAGTCATGGTGGTAGTGGTAGTCATGGTGGTAGTGGTAGTCATGGTGGTAGTGGTAGTCATGGTGGTAGTGGTAGTCATGGTGGTAGTGGTAGTCATGGTGGTAGTGGTAGTCATGGTGGTAGTGGTGGTGATGGTGGTAGTGGTAGTCATGGTGGTAGTGGTAGTCATGGTGGTAGTGGTGGTGATGGTGGTAGTGGTAGTCATGGTGGTAGTGGTAGTCATGGTGGTAGTGGTAGTCATGGTGGTAGTGGTAGTCATGGTGGTAGTGGTAGTCATGGTGGTAGTGGTAGTCATGGTGGTAGTGGTAGTCATGGTGGTAGTGGTGGTGATGGTGGTAGTGGTAGTCATGGTGGTAGTGGTAGTCATGGTGGTAGTGGTAGTCATGGTGGTAGTGGTAATCATGGTGGTAGTGGTAGTCATGGTGGTAGTGGTAGTCATGGTGGTAGTGGTAGTCATGGTGGTAGAGGTAGTCATGGTGGTAGTGGTAGTCATGGTGGTAGTGGTAGTCATGGTGGTAGTGGTAGTCATGGTGGTAATGGTAGTCATGGTGGTAGTGGTAGTCATGGTGGTAGTGGTAGTCATGGTGGTAGTGGTAGTCATGGTGGTAGTGGTAGTCATGGTGGTAGTGGTAGTCATGGTGGTAGTGGTAGTCATGGTGGTAGTGGTAGTCATGGTGGTAGTGGTGGTGATGGTGGTAGTGGTAGTCATGGTGGTAGTGGTAGTCATGGTGGTAGTGGTAGTCATGGTGGTAGTGGTAGTCATGGTGGTAGTGGTAGTCATGGTGGTAGTGGTAGTCATGGTGGTAGTGGTAGTCATGGTGGTAGTGGTAGTCATGGTGGTAGTGGTAGTCATGGTGGTAGTGGTAGTCATGGTGGTAGTGGTAGTCATGGTGGTAGTGGTAGTCATGGTGGTAGTGGTAGTCATGGTGGTAGTGGTGGTGATGGTGGTAGTGGTAGTCATGGTGGTAGTGGTGGTGATGGTGGTAGAGGTAGTGATAATGGTGATGTTGGTTATAATAATAATAATATCTTTATTTCTACAAGTACATGTACAAGGTATACAAGTACATGTACAAGGTATACAAGTACATGTACAAGGTATACAAGTACATGTACAAGGTATACAAGTACATGTACAAGGTATACAAGTACATGTACAAGGTATACAAGTACATGTACAAGGTATACAAGTACATGTACAAGGTATACAAGTACATGTACAAGGTATACAAGTCCATGTACAAGGTATACAAGTACATATACAAGGTATACAGTCCTAGCTGACATCAATGACATACATCTATGCTGAGTATTTCGGGCCAGTTAGGTGAGTTTCGTCGCAGGATGCGATCCACACCAGTCAACTAACACCCAGGTTCCCATTTTACTAATGGGGTGATCATAGACAACCTGTGTAAAGAAACATGCCTAATGTTTCTACCCTCGTCGGGAATCGAACCCGGACGGTCACCGTGAGAAGCGAAAGCTTTATCCACCAGGCCACGGGGCTCCGTAGTGGTGGTGATACTGGTAGTAGTGATGGACACTTGTATACGTATGCATATGAAAATGCATGCGCAAGAATGTATGTATATACGTACATACATACACACTTACCTTCATACATACATACATACACACACACACACACCCACCCACCCACTCACACACACACACACACACACACACACACACACACACACACACACACACACACACACACACACACACACACACACACACACAGAGGTGGTGGTGGCAGCAGTAGGCCTGAGGAAGTAGGCCACCATAACAGGTTGGGTGTCATCACAAATAAGAAGTGCACTTACCAAAAGTGAAGTGTAAATTATAAAAGTAGAAATATACAAGTGATAAGTGTGGTAAATGAGGACTCAAAAGGGCAACGAGAAAAGAATAGCTGAAGAAGTCAGAGGTGGAAGGGCGAGGTGCACGAGTCATCGTACAGCGAGCATCGTACAGCGAGCATCGTACATCAGGCATCTGGATGGACTTCCCCTCTGAGGAGTAACGTACAAATCACCTGTTTGTGGTTGGCGGGAGGTTTTTGAGTGGTAGAGACGGCCCTGCGATCACTGGTAGCTGGCTATCACAAACCCTGCTCCAGAGCGATTATCATACACACAACACCTAGCAGTAGTAGGAAGATAAAATTTGTAGGAGCAAGGAATAGGCAGGAGGATTAAGTCGGGGCTAATGGGACTACAGCCCTCACAACAGTTTCGAGAGATAATGTTTTAGGACACGAAGACAGTACAATCTGAGAAGCAAGTATTGGGTACACATGTAGTAAAAGGTAGTACATAACTAGGTGAAAGAAAGACTCGTTAACACACGCTAGTATTATAATTATTAGAATTACTCCCAGTGTTAATGGTATCTTATTAGTATTACGGATACACAGAGGTGAATTGTATTTCTGGGACATATAAACAACTGACGTGCTCACACACACACGCACGCACACACATACACACTCGGGGCCAGGAGCTGAGTCTCGACCCCTGAAACCACAACTAGGTGAGTACACACACCCACTCATTCACACAGCTGATCCTTGGAATTTGACCGCGTCCCCTCACCTCCCCACACACCTTTCCCTCCCCCACAGACCTTTCCCCTCCCCCGCTCTTGCCTTCACTCCCTCCTATCTTTCTCTCTCCCCCTCCCTCGCGTTTCTCTCTCTCATAGCCTTTTTCCCTCCCCTTCCCCCTACTCTTTCTCTCTCTCCCTCTCTCTCCCTCTCTCTCTCTCTCTCTCACTCTCTCCTTCTCTCTCTCCTTCTCTCCCTCTCTCTCTCTCTCTCTCTCTCTCTCTCTCTCTCTCTCTCTCTCTCTCTCTCTCTCTCTCCTCTCTCTCTCTCTTTCTCTATCTCTCCTTTCTCTCTCCTCTCCCTCTCTTTCTCCCTCTCTCTACCCTTTCTCTCCCCCCTCGCATTTCTCTCTCTCATAGCTCTTTTCCCTCATAGGCTTCCTCCTTTTTTTCTCTCTCCCTCGCATTTCTCTCTCTCTCCTTTTCCCTCACCCTCCTTTCTCTGTCTCTCTATAGGCTTCTCTCTCCATCTCCCTTTTTCTATATTTCTACCCCTCCCTCGCATTTCTCTCTCTCATAGCCTTTTCCCTCACCCTCCTTTCTCTGTCTCTCTCTGTCTCTGTCTCTGTCTCTCTCTCTCTCTCTCTCTCTCTCTCTCTCTCTCTCTCTCTCTCTCTCTCTCTCTCTCTCTCTCTCCCTTTCTGTACCTCTCTCTGGGTATCTTTATTGTCTCCCTTTCGCCTCTCTCTACCCTTTTGAAGACTCTCCCCCCCTCACATTTCTCTCTCTCACCCTTGGTCTTATCCCTAGTTCTACCCCCATACCACTGGATGGCTCTCCTCTCTCTCTCCTCTTTCTACCCTTTCACCTCTTTCCTCTCTCTCTCCTCTTTCTACCCCCTCTCCTCTCTCTCCCTCTTTCTACCCTTTATCTCTCCCCCTCGCACCCTCTCCCTCCTCTAGCCTTCTGTCTGTGGTAAAAAAAAAAAAAAAAAAAAAAAAAAAGGGTGGCTCTAGAGGACGGAAAACCAGAGATCTGGTAGACGAACCAGGGAGGAAAGACTGGGAGTTAGAGCTCCAAAAAAGGGAGGAAGAGTGGGGAAGGAAGATAGTAGAGCTTGGTAAGAAAATGGAGGAGCGGATAGCTGAGGAGTGCAGGAAGTGGGAAGTACAGGTCTTAGCAGCAGAAGCTAGGATACAGTGCTTAGAAGAGAAACTGCAAAGCCTGAAACAGATTAGAGAGACAAATGACAATTCAGATGTGACATCAGGCGCAGACAAGGGGACGGTAAGCAACAACGGAGACATGCCGTACGCGAAGGCCTTATCAGACCCACGTGGGGCCAGGGAAAAGACGAGGAGTACACTAAGATCAAATGACAGGTCCGAAGACAATGAAGGTATGCTATATGCAGAGATTCTAACAGCCAACTGCAGTAGCAAGGGACAGCTGGTCATGAAAGACAGTTCACTGAGAATAGAAGTTCCAGATATGACAGGGACTGAAGGCAAGAACATGTCAATGGAAGGAAATAAAATGCCTCAGAGGAAGCAGATGGAGACTCAGTGGGAGGAGGAAAGGGCGAGGTCAGTTTTTGTGTACGGGCTCCAAGAAGCCAAGGGGGACAACTTTGAAGAAATAAAACAGGAGGAGAAAAAAATGATTGAAGGCATCATGAAAACAATAGGTGAGGGCGATATGACCCAGGTGACAAATTTTCAGAGAATTGGGTGGTTTGCGAGTGGAAGGATACGGCCTGTCAAAGTAATTTTCAAGGAAGAATCAGTTCGAACCAGGATTCTGCAAGAGAAAGCAAGACTGAGGGACAAACAGGGGTACCAGAGAGTATACCTCGACCGCGACAGAACACAAGACGAAAGGACTACACTGAAAGAGAGGGTACAGAGACGCAAGGAGGAACGAGAGGCAATGACGAAGATGAGCAGGACCCAGACACAGGAGGAAGGGCAAACACACCCCACAGAATCTCCCACCAAAAGACTCCAACCACGACATTCCCAACGCAACTGAGCAACCTATACTACAACCCACTCACTGTTCCCTCTGCCACCAACCCCCATATCACAAACCTCACCCCAACAGCTGTCCCTTATGGGCATTCTGACCCCACCCCCATCATCACAAACCCCACCTACACCACAGCCCCATATAGGCCCCCACCAAGGCTCTCGCTCCCCCAACCCCAATATTCTTGCATGACCACAATGATAGAAAAGAAACTGAAAGTTTGGTACACAAACGCGGATGGAATAACGAATAAACATGAGGAGTGGAACGAAAGAATCAGTGAAAAATCCCCAGACATCATAGCAGTCACAGAAACAAAACTCGCTGAGACAATAACAGACACAATCTTCCCAATGGGATATCAGATCCTGAGGAAAGATAGAAGGAGTAGAGGGGGAGGAGGGGTTGCACTGCTCATAAAACACCGATGGGGATTTGAGGAAATGGAAGGCATGGACATGATTGGAGAAAGAGACTACATTGTAGGTACAATTCAGTCCGGAGAACATAAAGTAGTCATTGGAGTGATGTATAACCCACCACAGAACTGCAGGAGGCCAAGAGAGGAGTACGAAGAAAACAACAGGGTGATGGTGGACACACTGGCTGAGGTGGCAAGAAGAGCTCACTCGAGCAGAGCAAAGTTACTGGTAATGGGCGATTTCAACCACAGGGAGATCGACTGGGAAAACCTGGAGCCACATGGGGGTCCCGAAACATGGAGAGCCAAGATGATGGATGTGGTACTTGAAAACCTCATGCATCAACATGTCAGGGACACAACCAGAGAGAGAGGGGAGGATGAGCCAGCAAGACTGGATCTTGTGTTCACCCTGAGCAGTTCAGACATTGAGGACATCACTTACGAGAGGCCCCTTGGAGCTAGCGATCATGTGGTGCTGAGTTTTGATTATATAGTAGAGTTACAAGTGGAGAAGGTAACAGGAACTGAAGGGGTCAGGCCAAACTATAAAAGGGGGGACTACACAGGTATGAGAAACTTCCTGCAGGAGGTTCAGTGGGACAGAGAAATGGTAGGAAAATCAGTAAACGAGATGATGGAATATGTGGCAACAAAGTGCAAGGAGGCAGAGGAAAGTTTTGTTCCCAAGGGAAACAGAAATAATAGGAAGACCAAAACGAGTCCTTGGTTTACCCGAAGGTGTAGGGAGGCAAAAACTAAGTGCAACAGAGAATGGAAAAGGTACAGGAGGCATAGGACCCAGGAAAACAAGGAGATTAGTAGAAGAGCCAGAAACGAGTATGCACAGATAAGGAGGGAGGCCCAGCGACAGTATGAAAACGACATAGCATCGAAAGTCAAATCTGACCCGAAACTGCTGTATAGCCACATTAGGAGGAAGACAACAGTCAAGGACCAGGTGATAAGGCTGAGGAAAGAAGGTGGAGAACTCACAAGAAACGATCAAGAGGTATGTGAGGAGCTCAACACGAGATTTAAGGAAGTATTTACAGTAGAGTCAGGAAGGACTCTGGGGGGACAGACCAGATGGGGACACCAGCAAGGAATACACCAACAAGTGTTGGACGACATACATACAGATGAGGAGGAGGTGAAGAAACTGCTAAGGGACATCGATACCTCAAAGGCAATGGGACCGGACAACATCTCCCCGTGGGTCCTTAGAGAGGGAGCAGATATGTTGTGCGTGCCACTTACCACAATCTTCAACACGTCCCTGGAAACTGGGCAACTACCTGAGGTATGGAAGACGGCAAATGTAGTTCCCATTTTTGAAAAAGGAGACAGAAAAGAGGCACTAAACTATAGACCTGTGTCATTGACGTGTATAGTATGCAAAATTATGGAGAAGATTATCAGGAGGAGAGTGGTGGAGCACCTGGAACGGAACAAGAGTATAAATGCCAACCAGCACGGATTCATGGAAGGCAAATCCTGTGTCACAAACCTTCTGGAGTTTTATGATAAAATAACAGAAGTAAGACACGAGAGAGAGGGGTGGGTTGATTGCATCTTCTTGGACTGCAAGAAGGCCTTTGACACAGTTCCTCACAAGAGATTAGTGCAGAAGCTAGAGCATCAGGCGCATATAACAGGAAGGGCACTGCAATGGATCAGAGAAT
>NC_091326.1:26156584-26241584 GCF_038502225.1 Cherax quadricarinatus
ATATCAGTCATTATATACTGGAAACACTGACAAGTGACAGACATGATGACTGGAGCGTCATCAAAATTTCACATGAATTTAGAAATAAAATTAAGAAAAGTGAATTTCAGGAGGAACCTGTTCTGAATGTCTGAAGTTAAAATTCTGAGGATTTTAATTGTTATTTGAGCCGTCACTGATGTTTGGAATGGGTTCAGTAACTGTAGTGATGGGCACCAGCAAAGTAACTGTAGTGATGGGCACCTGCACAGTAATTGTTGTGATGGGCATCTGCAGAGTAACTATGGTGATGGACACCTGCACAATAACTGTGGTGATGGGTACCAGCACAGCAACTGTAGTGATGGGCACCTCTCACCGTAACTGGTACCCATCACCATAGTAACTGTGATGATGGGTACCAGCACAGTAACTGTGGTGATAGGCACCTGCACAGTAACTGTGGTAATGGGCAACTGCACAGTAACTATGGTGATGGGCACCTGTGCAGCAACTGTGGTGACTGACATCTGCACAGTATCTGTAGTGATGGGAAACCTGTAGGGAAACTGTGGTGATGGGTACCTGAAAACTAAATGTAGTGATGGGCACCTCTAGAGTAACTTTGTTGATGAGCACCTGCACAGTAACTGTGGTGATGGGCACCTGCACAGTAACTGTGGTGAGGGTACCTGCACAGTAACTGTTGTGATGGGCTTCTACACAGTAACTGTAGTGACGGGCACCTGCACAGTAACTGTTGAGATCAAGCACCTTCACAGTAAACGTAGTGATTGGCAACTGCTCATTCACTTTGGTGATATCAACCAGCACAGTAACCTTCGTGATAGGCACGTGCACAATAACTGTGGTGATGGGCGCCTGCAAAGTACCTGAGGTGATAGGCACCTGCACAGTAACTGTGATGATGGGCACCTTTACAGTAACTGTGGTGATGGGCACCTTTACAGTAACTGTGGTGACGGGTAACTGCACAGTAACTGTGGTGATGGGGCACCTGCACAGTACTTGTGGTGATGGGCACCTCTATAGTAACTTTGGTGATGAGCACCTGCACAGTAACTGTGGTGATGGGCACCTTCAGTAACTTTGGTGATGGGTACTTGCACAGTAACTGTTGTGATGGGCATCTGCAGAGTAACTGTGGTGACGGGCACCTGCACAGTAACTGTGGTGATGGGTGCCTGCACAGTAACTGGTGATTGGGCACCTGAACAGTAACTGTGGTGATGGGCACTGCACAGTAATTGTGGTGATGGGCACCTTTACAGTAACTGTGGTGACGGGCAACTGCACAGTAACTGTGGTGATGGGGCACCTGAACAGTACTTGTGGTGATGGGCACCTCTATAGTAACTTTGGTGATGAGCACCTGCACAGTAACTGTGGTGATGGGCACCTGCATAGTAACTCTGGTGATGGGTATTGCACAGTAACTGTTGTGATGGGCATCTGCAGAGTAACTGTGGTGACGGGCACCTGCACAGTAACTGTGGTGAGGGGTACCTGAACAGTAACTGTGGTGATGGGTACCTGCACAGTAACTGTTGTGATGGGCACCTGCACAGAAACTGTGGTGACGGGAACCTGCCAGTAACGGTTGTGACGGGCATCTAAACAGTAACGCTGGGGATGGGCACCTGCATTCTAAGTGTGGTGATGGGGCACCTGCACAGTAGCCATGATAATGGGCACCTGTACAATAACTCTTGTGATGGGCACCTGAACAGTAACTGTGGTGATTGGCACCTGCACTGTAACTGTGGTAATGAGAACCTGCACGGTATGTGCGGTGATGAGGCACCTTCACAGTAACTGTGGTGATGGGCATCTGCTGAGTAACTGTGGTGATGGGCAAATGAACAGTAACTTTGCTGATAGGCAACTGCACAGTATCTCTGGTGATTGAGTCCTGCACAATAACTTTGGTGATGGCACCAGCCCAGTAATTGTGGTGATGGGACACTTGCACAGCAACTGGAAATGGGTACCTGCGCGGTAACTGTGATGATGGGCACCTGCACAGTAACTGTAGTGATGGGCACCTAAGCAGTAACTGTGGTGATTGGCACATGCACGGTAAGTGTGATGAGCTCCCGCACAGTAACTGTGGTGGTGAGCATCCGCTCAGCAACTATGGTGATGTGCACCTGCACAGTAACTGTGGTGATGGGGCACCTGCGCAGTACCTGTGGTGATGGACACCTCTACAGTAACTTTGGTGATGAGCACCTGCACAGTAACTGTTGTGATGGGCATATGCAGAGAAACTGTGGTGACGGGCACCTGCACAGTAACTGTGGTGATGGGTACCTACACAGTAACGCTGGTGACGGGCACCTGCATCGTAAGTGTGGTGATGGGGCACCTGCACAGTAACGGTGGTAATGGGCACCTGTACAATAACTGTTGTGATGGGTTGCTGCACAGTAACTGTGGTAATGGGATCCTGCGCGGTAAGTGTGGAGATGGGCATCTCCTAAGTAACTGTGGTTATGGGCAAATGCACAGTAACTGTGGTGATGAGCACCTGCACAGAAACTGTAGTGATGGGCACCTGCACAGTAACTCAGATGATAGGCACGTGCACAGTAACTGTGGTGATTGGCACTTGCTCAGAAACTATGGTGATGTGCACCTGAAAGGAAACTGTGGTGATAAGCATCTCCAAAGTAGCTGTGGTGATGGGCACCTACGTTGTAGCTGTAGTGATGGGCGCCTGCACAGTAACTGTGGAGATGGGCAGATGCACAGTAGCTGTGGTGATGGACACCTGCACAGTAACTGTGGTGATGCACACCTGCACAGTAACTGTTGTGATGGGCGCCTGCACAGTAACTGCTATGATGAGCACCTACACAGTAACTGCGGTGATGGGCACCTGCACAGTAACTGTGGAGCTGGGTACCTGCACAGTAACTGGTTATGGGGAACCTGCACAGTAAATGATGTGATGGGCACCTGTACAGTAACTGTGGTGATCGGAACCTGCACTGTAACTATGGTGAAGGGCACCTTTAGAGTAACTCTTGTGACGGGCACCTGCACAGTAACTGTGGTTATGGGGCACCTGCACAGTATCTGTGGTTATGGGGCACCTGCACAGTAACTGTGGTTATGGGGCACCTGCACAGTAACTGTGGTGATGGGCACCTCTACAGTAACTTTGGTGATGAGCACCTACACAGTAACTGTGGTGATGGGTACCTGCAGAGTAGCTGTGGTGATGGGCACCTGCGCAGTAACTGTGGTGATGAGTTCTTGCACAGTAACTGTGGTGATGGGTACCTGCACAGTAAGTGTTGTGATAGGCATCTGCGCAGTAATTGTGGAGACGGGCACCTGCACAGTAACTGTGGTTATGGGGCACCTGCACAGTAACTGTGGTGATGGGCACCTCTACAGTAACTTTGGTGATGAGCACCTGCACAGTTACTGTGATGATAGGCATCTGCACAGTAACTTATGTGATGGGAACCTGCACAATAACTGTGGTGATGGGCACCTACACACAGTAACTGTGGTGATCAAGAACATGCACAGTAAACGTAGTGACTGGCGACTGCTCAGTAACTTTGGTGATGGCAACCTGCACAGTAACTTTCGGGATAGGCACGTACACAGTAACTGAGGTGATGGGCACCTGCATGGTAAATTTGGTGATGGGCTCATGCACCGTAACTCCGGTGATGGGCACCTTCACAGTAACTGTGGTGATTGAGCACATGCACAGTAACTGTGGTGACGGGGCACCTGCATTTTAAGTGTTGTGATGGGGCACCTGCACAGAAACTGTGGTGGCGGGCACCTGCACAGTAACAGTGGTGACGGGCACCTTCACAGCAACTGTTGAGATTGGTACCTGCACAGTAAGTCTGGTGATGGGCACTTGCGCAGTAACCGTGGTGAGTGGCATCTGCATAGTATTTGGGGTGATGAGACACCTGCACAGAAACTCTGGTGATGGGCACTTAAACAGTAACTGTGGTGATGGGCACCTGTACAGTAACTGTGGTGCTTGGCAACTACACAGTAACTGTGGTGATGGACACCTCAACAGTAACTGTGGTGATGGGGCAGCTGCACAGCAGTTGCCAATCACTACGGTTACCTGCACAGTAACCGTAGTGATTGGCAATTGCCCAGTCACTTTGGTGATATCAATCTGCACAGTAATCTTCGTGATAAGCACGTGCACAGTAACTCTGATGATGGGTACCTGCACAGTAACTGTGGTGATGGACACCTGCACAGTAACTGTGGTGATGGGCACCTGCACGGTAACTGTCGTGATGGGTACCTGCCAGTATCGGGTGTGTCTGGCACCTGCACAGTAACTGTGGTGATGGGCCCCTGCATATTAACTGCGGTGTTTGGCATCTGCACGGTAACTGTGGTAATGGCACCTTCACTTTAGCTGTGGTGATTGGGCACCTGCGCAGTAACTCTGGTGATGGGCACTTGCACAGTAACGGTGGTGATGGGCACCTGCACAGTAACACTGGTGATGGCACCTGAACAGTAACACTGGTGATGGGCACCTGCACAGTAACTGTGGTGATGGGCACCTGCACAGTAACTGTGGTGATGGGCACCTGCACAGTAACTGTGGTGATGGGCACCTGCACAGTAACTGTGGTGATGGGCACCTGCACAGTAACTGTGGTGATGGGTACCTGCACAATAACTGTTGTGATGGGCACCTGCACAGTAACTGTGGTGATGGGCACCTGCACAGTAACTGTGGTGATGGGAACCTGCACAGTAACTGTGGTGATGGGCACCTGCACAGTAACTGTGGTGATGGGCACCTGCACAGTAACTGTGGTGATGGGCACCTGCACAGTAACACTGGTGATGGGCACCTGCACAGTAACTGTGGTGATGGGCACCTACACAGTAACACTGGTGATGGGCACCTGAACAGTAACGCTGGTGATGGGCACCTGCACAGTAACTGTAGTGATGGGCACCTGCACAGTAACACTGGTGATGGGCACCTGCACAGTAACACTGGTGATGGGCACCTGCACAGAAACTCTGGTGATGGGCATTTGCACAGTAACACTGGTGATGGGCACCTGCACAGTAACACTGATGATGGGCACTTGCACAGTAACACTGGTGATGGGCGCCTGCACAGTAATACTGGTGATGGGCATCTGCACAGTAACTGTGGTGATGGGCACCTGCACAGTAACTGTGGTGATGGGCACCTGCACAGTAATTGTGGTGATGGGCACCTGCACAGTAACTGTGGTGATGGGCACCTGCACAGTAACTGTGGTGATGGGCACCTGCACAGTAACTGTGGTGATGGGCACCTGCACAGTAACTGTTGTGATGGGCACCTGCACAGTAACTGTGGTGATGGGCACCTGAACAGTAACTGTTGTGATGGGCACCTGCACAGTAACTGTGGTGATGGGCACCTGCACAGTAACTGTGGTGATGGGAACCTGCACAGTAACTGTGGTGATGGGCACCTGCACAGTAACTGTGGTGATGGGCACCTGCACAGTAACTGTGGTGATGGGTACCTGCACAGTAACTGTGGTGATGGGCACCTGCACAGTAACTGTGGTGATGGGCACCTGCACAGTAACTGTGGTGACGGGCACCTTCACAGTAACTGTGGTGATGGGCACCTGCACAGTAACTGGGGTGATGGGCACCTGCACAGTAACTGTTGTGATGGGCACCTTCACAGTAACTGTGGTGATGGGCACCTGAACAGTAACTGGTGATGGGTACCTGCACAGTAACACTAGTGATGGGCTCCTGCACAGTAACACTGGTGATGGGCACCTGCACAGTAACACTGGTGATGGGCACCTGCTCAGTAACACTGGTGATGGGCTCCTGCACAGTAACACTGATGGGCACCTGCACAGTAACACTGGCGATGGGCACCTGCACAGTAACACTGGTGATGGGCACCTGCACAGTAACTGTGGTGATGGGCACTTGCACAGTAACTGTGGTGATGGGCACCTGCACAGAAACTGTGGTGATGGGCACCTGCACAGTAACACTGGTGATGGGCACCTGCACAGTAACACTGGTGATGGGCATCTGCACAGTAACTGTGGTGATGGGCACCTGCACAGTAACTGAGGTGATGGGCACCTGCACAGTAACTGTGGTGATGGGCACCTGCACAGTAACTGTGGTGATGGGCACCTGCACAGTAACTGTGGTGATGGGCACCTGCACAGTAACACTGGTGATGGGCATCTGCACAGTAAGTGTGGTGATGGGCACCTGCACAGTAACACTGGTGATGGGCACCTGCACAGTAACACTGGTGATGGGCACCTGTACAGTAACACTGGTGATGGGCACCTGCACAGTAACACTGGTGATGGGCAGCTGCACAGTAACACTGGTGATGGGCACCTGCACAGTAACTGTGGTGATGGGCACCTGCACAGTAACTGTGGTGATGGGCACCTGCACAGTAACACTGGTGATGGGCACCTGCACAGTAACTGTGGTGATGGGCACCTGCACAGTGACTGTGGTGATGGGCACCTCAACAGTAACTGTGGTGATGGGGACCCGCACAGTAACTGTGGTGATGGGCACCTGGACAGTAACTGTGGTGATGGGCACCTGCACAGTAACTGTGGTGAGGGGCACCTGCACAGTAACTGTGGTGATGGGCACCTGCACAGTAAGTGTGGTGATGGGCACCTACACAGTAACTGTGGTGATGGGCACCTGCACAGTAACTGTGGTGATGGGCACCTGCACAGTGACTGTGGTGATGGGCACCTGCACAGTAACTGTGGTGATGGGCACCTGCACAGTAACTGTGGTGATGTTCACCTGCACAGTAACTGTGGTGATGGGCACCTGCACAGTAACTGTAGTGATGGGCGCCTGCACAGTAACTGTGGTGATGGGCACCTGCACAGGAACTGTGGTGATAGGCACCGGCACAGTAACTGTGGTGATGGGCACCTGCACAGTAACTGTGGTGATGGGCACCTGCATAGTAACTGTGGTGATGGGCACCTGCACAGTAACTGTGGTGATGGGCACCTGCACAGTAACTGTGGTGATGGGCACCTGCACAGTAACTGTGGTGATGGGCACCTGCACAGTAACTGTCGTGATGGGCACCTGCACAGTAACTGGTGATGGGCACCTGCACAGTAACTGTGGTGATGGGCACCTGCACAGAAGCTGTGGTGATGGGCACCTGCATAGTAACTGTGGTGATGGGCACCTGCACAGTAACTGTGGTGATGGGCACCTGCACTGTAACTGTAGTGATGGGCACCTGCACAGTAACTGTGGTGATGGGCACCTGCACAGTAACTGTGGTGATGGGCACCTGCACAGTAACTGTGGTGATGGGCACCTTCACAGTAACTGTGGTGATGGGCTCCTGCACAGTAACTGTGGTGATGGGCACCTGCACAGTAACTGTTGTGATGGGCACCTGCACAGTAACTGTGGTGATGGGCTCCTGCACAGTAACTGTGGTGATGGGCACCTGCACAGTAACTGTGGTGATGGGCACCTGCACAGTAACTGTGGTGATGGGCACCTGCACAGTAACTGTGGTGATGGGCACCTGCACAGTAACTGTGGTGATGGGCTCCTGCACAGTAACTGTGGTGATGGGCACCTGCACAGTAACTGTGGTGATGGGCACCTGCACAGTAACTGTGGTGATGGGCACCTGCACAGTAACACTGGTGATGGGCTCCTGCACAGTAACACTGGTGATGGGCTCCTGCACAGTAACACTGGTGATGGGCACCTGCACAGTAACACTGGTGATGGGCACCTGCACAGTAACACTGGTGATGGGCACCTGCACAGTAACTGTGGTGATGGGCACCTGCACAGTAACACTGGTGATGGGCACCTGCACAGTAACACTGGTGATGGGCACCTGCACAGTAACTGTGGTGATGGGCACCTGCACAGTAACTGTGGTGATGGGCACCTGCACAGTAACTGTGGTGATGGGCACCTGCACAGTAACACTGGTGATGGGCACCTGCACAGTAACTGTGGTGATGGGCACCTGCACAGTAACACTGGTGATGGGCACCTGCACAGTAACACTGGTGATGGGCACCTGCACAGTAACTGTGGTGATGGGCACCTGCACAGTAACTGTGGTGATGGGCACCTGCACAGTAACTGTGGTGATGGGCACCTGCACAGTAACACTGGTGATGGGCACCTGCACAGTAACACTGGTGATGGGCACCTGCACAGTAACTGTGGTGATGGGCACCTGCACAGTAACACTGGTGATGGGCACCTGCACAGTAACTGTGGTGATGGGCACCTGCACAGTAACTGTGGTGATGGGCACCTGCACAGTAACACTGGTGATGGGCACCTGCACAGTAACTGTGGTGATGGGCACCTGCACAGTAACTGTGGTGATGGGCACGTGCACAGTAACTGTGGTGATGGGCACCTGCACAGTAACTGTGGTGATGGGCACCTGCACAGTAACTGTGGTGATGGGCACCTGCACAGTAACTGTGGTGATGGGCACCTGCACAGTAACTGTGGTGATGGGCACCTGCACAGTAACTGTGGTGATGGGCACCTGCACAGTAACTGTGGTGATGGGCACCTGCACAGTAACTGTGGTGATGGGCACCTGCACAGTAACTGTGGTGATGGGCACCTTCACAGTAACTGTGGTGATGGGCACCTGCACAGTAACTGTGGTGATGGGCACCTGCACAGTAACTGTGGTGATGGGCACCTGCACAGTAACTGTGGTGATGGGCACCTGCACAGTAACTGTGGTGATGGGCACCTGCACAGTAACTGTGGTGATGGGCACCTGCACAGTAACTGTGGTGATGGGCACCTGCACAGTAACTGTGGTGATGGGCACCTGCACAGTAACTGTGGTGATGGGCTCCTGCACAGTAACTGTGGTGATGGGCACCTGCACAGTAACTGTGGTGATGGGCACCTGCACAGTAACTGTGGTGATGGGCACCTGCACAGTAACTGTGGTGATGGGCACCTGCACAGTAAGTGTGGTGATGGGCACCTGCACAGTAACTGTGGTGATGGGCACCTGCACAGTAACTGTGGTGATGGGCACCTGCACAGTAAGTGTGGTGATGGGCACCTGCACAGTAACTGCCGTCGGATGAAATTTGTCGAGTGACGAGAATAATATAATAAAGTAGAAGGAAGAAATTACAGAAAAAATTCTGGAGCCTCTTAAAGGAGCCACTTCGAGGACACTAAAGGAGCCACTTCGAGGACACTAAAGGAGCCACTTCGAGGACATTAAAGGAGCCACTTCGAGGACACTAAAGGAGCCACTTCGAGGACACTAAAGGAGCCACTTCGAGGACACTAAAGGAGCCACTTCGAGGACACTAAAGGAGCCACTTCGAGGACACTAAAGGAGCCACTTCGAGGACACTAAAGGAGCCACTTCGAGGACACTAAAGGAGCCACTTCGAGGACATTAAAGGAGCCACTTCGAGGACACTAAAGGAGCCACTTCGAGGACACTAAAGGAGCCACTTCGAGGACACTAAAGGAGCCACTTCGAGGACACTTAAGGAGCCACTTCGAGGACACTAAAGGAGCCACTTCGAGGACACTAAAGGAGCCACTTCGAGGACACTAAAGGAGCCACTTCGAGGACACTAAAGGAGCCACTTCGAGGATACTAAAGGAGCCACTTCGAGGACACTAAAGGAGCCACTTCGAGGACATTAAAGGAGCCACTTCGAGGACACTAAAGGAGCCACTTCGAGGACACTAAAGGAGCCACTTCGAGGACACTAAAGGAGCCACTTCGAGGACATTAAAGGAGCCACTTCGAGGACACTAAAGGAGCCACTTCGAGGACACTAAAGGAGCCACTTCGAGGACACTAAAGGAGCCACTTCGAGGACATTAAAGGAGCCACTTCGAGGACACTAAAGGAGCCACTTCGAGGACACTAAAGGAGCCACTTCGAGGACACTAAAGGAGCCACTTCGAGGACACTAAAGGAGCCACTTCGAGGACATTAAAGGAGCCACTTCGAGGACACTAAAGGAGCCACTTCGAGGACACTAAAGGAGCCACTTCGAGGACACTAAAGGAGCCACTTCGAGGACACTAAAGGAGCCACTTCGAGGACACTAAAGGAGCCACTTCGAGGACACTAAAGGAGCCACTTCGAGGACACTAAAGGAGCCACTTCGAGGACACTAAAGGAGCCACTTCGAGGACACTAAAGGAGCCACTTCGAGGACACTAAGGGAGCCACTTCGAGGACACTAAAGGAGCCACTTCGAGGACACTAAAGGAGCCACTTCGAGGACACTAAAGGAGCCACTTCGAGGACACTAAAGGAGCCACTTCGAGGACACTAAAGGAGCCACTTCGAGGACACTAAAGGAGCCACTTCGAGGACACTAAAGGAGCCACTTCGAGGACACTAAGGAGCCACTTCGAGGACTCTAAAGGAGCCACTTCGAGGACACTAAAGGAGCCACTTCGAGGACACTAAAGGAGCCACTTCGAGGACACTAAAGGAGCCACTTCGAGGACACTAAAGGAGCCACTTTGAGGACACTAAAGGATCCACTTCGAGGACACTAAAGGAGCCACTTCGAGGACACTAAAGGAGCCACTTCGAGGACACTAAAGGAGCCACTTCGAGGACACTAAAGGAGCCACTTCGAGGACACTAAAGGAGCCACTTCGAGGACACTAAAGGAGCCACTTCGAGGACACTAAAGGAGCCACTTCGAGGACACTAAAGGAGCCACTTCGAGGACACTAAAGGAGCCACTTCGAGGACACTAAAGGAGCAACTTCGAGGACACTAAAGGAGCAACTTCGAGGTCACTAAAGGAGCCACTTCGAGGACACTAAAGGAGCCACTTCGAGGACACTAAAGGAGCCACTTCAAGGACACTAAAGGAGCCACTTCGAGGACATTAAAGGAGCCACTTCGAGGACACTAAAGGAGCCACTTCGAGGACATTAAAGGAGCCACTTCGAGGACACTAAAGGAGCCACTTCGAGGACACTAAAGGAGCCACTTCGCGGACAATAAAAGAGCCACTTCGAGGACAATAAAGGAGCCACTTCGAGGACACTAAAGGAGCCACTTCGCGGACAGTAAAGGAGCCACTTCGAGGACACTAAAGGAGCCACTTCGCGGACAGTAAAGGAGCCACTTCGCGGACACTAAAGGAGCCATTTCGCGGACACTAAAGGAGCCACTTCGAGGACACTAAAGGAGCCACTTCGAGGTCACTAAAGGAGCCACTTCGAGGACACTAAAGGAGCCACTTCGAGGTCACTAAAGGAGCCACTTCGAGGACACTTAAGTATATGAGGCACTAAAATACTTCAAATGAAAATTAATTATTCTAATTTTCCATTTTCGGTTTTAAGAAAAGCGGAATTGGACGAACATTGACCCAGAAAATTCAAACTTTTCTCTACCTGGAGTAAACCTGGAGGTGTTCCGGGGGTGAACGCCCCCGCGGCCCTTTCGATGATCAGACCTCGCTGTGTATCAGGGCTGATGAACCAGGCTGTTACTTCTGGCAGCGCGTAAAGGAGCTTGCGAACCACAGCCCGGTTGGTCAGGTACTGACTTTATGTGCATGTCCAGCTCCCTGTCTAAGACAGTCAGGGGTCTATCGGTAATCCCCTGCATGTATGCTGGGAGCCAGTTGGACAGTTAAGATTTACTGGCTCTTAAAGTTTGAATAAGTAAATATTTATGTAAGTGCCAAATGGCAGATTGACACTCCAGTAAGACCAACCTTCTTCTAAGGAATTACACCAGTATTTATATTTTGAACCTGATCAACGGAGTCATGAAATCGTAATAACACGACTACAAACAAACCAGGGTCCGGGTGGGGTTAAAACCCATGGTGTGTGAATCGTCAAACTCCAAGCCAATGCGTAAGCCACTGGGCCAGCTGGCTGAAATAATATTCATCCAACTAGGCAATCGTTCGTTTTATTACGATTTCGTGAGTCATGATGATGGCTTTGAGGGGACCTGAGCTAGAGTTCGTCACGGCCACTCTGGCGGGAGATTTATCTGTTAAAATTTGCATATGTGGTCAGAGTTGTGCCCATGCTAACTTATGTATGGTGTATAAATATGAATAGTTGGACTAATCTTATTGTAGTCAGCAGGCCCAGTGGCCAACACGCTGGCCTGGAGTTTTGAGACTCACTTCCCATGGGTTCTAACCCCATTCGTACCGTAGTTTGGTTAAAAGAAGTTTAATCCAGTCACCCCAAGAAAACAAACTCAGACAATGGTCTGTGAAAGAATGTTGCTGGACCGCCCGAGTACTATATAAACATCGTGTCAATGTTGCACCAGACACGGTGCTCCAGTGTTCAAAATTTGAACTCCATTGAACAGAACGTTCTCGAGTTTTAAAAGAAAATATTGGAAAAAGTAACTAAAAATGTTTTTGTGAAATGTTCCGAAAACAGAAAAGTTTATTCTGATTAAATTTACAAACGCCATAAAACACCGGAATTTTGTTTTATTTCTTTCAGATCTGTTTTTGTCATGTTTTTTCATTGTAAATTTTCAAACATAATTTATTTGGATAAAACTAATTTTCAAAATTAAATTAAAGCAGAAATATTTAGAATTAAGAGACACCAACGTTCAGGGTTTGAAGCCGATCAGAAGACTAGTTCTTTATTTATTACATGGGAGACATTTTATTTAATGAAAGCGACAAATTCCAGTTTAGTTACCACTAAGTTTTAAATAAAGTTGAATATAGCTGAAATTTTAAACTTATTCTCCAGTAATTGATCTGAGTCACAAAATCGTAATGACACGATTACAAATGAACCATTCCACGGGTGTGGGTTAGAACCCCCTGGTCAAGTGGCTAACGCCACGGCCTGGAGTTTGGTGTCTCTCTGATCGCGGGTTCTAACCCCACTCGTGGTGTGCTTTAATTGATCTAATTCCAACAAAGCTTTTTCCAGTGTCATTAAATTCTTAAATTTGCTACGACTCAGACAAAACTTATGGAATAAATCATCAGCAATATTACGAAGCTTACGAAATGAAGATTTCGTAGATAGGAATTGTGCGATATGTCTGCGTCTGGGTCACAGGTGGGTCACATGTCTGTGTCTGGGGCACAGTAGGGTCACATGTCTGTGATCCTACTACCGTTTCCCACAACCCACAAACTTTCAAGGTACACGTGTTCACACAGCACTCACACATGTGTTCACACAGGCTGTGACACAGCACTCACACACATGTTCACACAGCACTCACACACATGTTCACACAGCACTCACACATGTGTTCACACAGCACTCACACACGTGTTCACACAGCACTCACACATGTGTTCACACAGCCCTCACACACATGTTCACACAGCACTCACACATGTGTTCACACAACACTCACACATGTGTTCACACAGCATTCACACATGTGTTCACACAGCACTCACACACGTGTTCACACAGCACTCACACATGTGTTCACACAGCCCTCACACACATGTTCACACAGCACTCACACATGTGTTCACACAACACTCACACATGTGTTCACACAGCATTCACACATGTGTTCACACAGCACTCACACACGTGTTCACACAGCACTCACACATGTGTTCACACAGCCCTCACACACATGTTCACACAGCACTCACACATGTGTTCACACAACACTCACACATGTGTTCACACAGCACTCACACACATGTTCACACAGCACTCACACATGTGTTCACACAGCACTCACACACGTGTTCACACAGCACTCACACATGTGTTCACACAGCCCTCACACACATGTTCACACAGCACTCACACATGTGTTCACACAACACTCACACATGTGTTCACACAGCACTCACACACATGTTCACACAGCACTCACACATGTGTTCACACAGCACTCACACACGTGTTCACACAGCACTCACACATGTGTTCACACAGCCCTCACACACATGTTCACACAGCACTCACACATGTGTTCACACAACACTCACACATGTGTTCACACAGCATTCACACATGTGTTCACACAGCACTCACACATGTGTTCACACAACACTCACACATGTGTTCACACAGCACTCACACATGTGTTCACACAACACTCACACATGTGTTCACACAGCATTCACACGTGTGTTCACACAGCACTCACACATGTGTTCACACAGCACTCACACATGTGTTCACACAGCACTCACACATGTGTTCACACATCATTCACACATGTGTTCACACAGCACTCACACATGTGTTCACACAGCACTCACACATGTGTTCACACAGCACTCACACATGTGTTCACACAGCACTCACACATGTGTTCACACATCATTCACACATGTGTTCACACAGCACTCACACATGTGTTCACACAGCACTCACACACGTGTTCACACAGCACTCAAGCTAACGTGGACTGAATGACTATCAATGAATGTAGTGAAGAGAGTACAGAGACTTGCAACATTGCCGGGGGAATGTAGCAGGTCAATTACTTCATCATTTAGCCACAACGTTTACAATAGGAAGACTTCAAAGAGAGCATTTCTGTCACATTTCTGGCCCAGGATCCGCCACCCAACTCGTCCGTCTTACAGCCCCGGAAGCTTTAATGGCACATCTATTTTTATTAACCTCAAAGCCAAATAGTCCATAAACTCCAGAGAAGTAATAATAAATAACTGAGTAAACCAACAGAAGAGTGGAGACGTAGTCAGCTTGGTATCTTAATTTAGCAGGATGCTTTATTTTGTGGACGTGTCGCTAACCAGTACAATACAGGGATATAAATGTAGAAGAGGAGCTAATCAGTCCCTCATACTCGCAGAAATATACTTGAAAGACAGAAGATGAGGTAATCAGTCCCTGAGTGTGGGAACAGATGCTGTGCCTCGTAATGAAGATTCATTAAGATTAAGGTGGACAACATCTGTTCAGAGTCTGAGGGACTGATACCTCATCATCTACTGTCGTTCATGTAAGTCCAGCCATTGTGTTAACAAAGTTACAGGATAACGGAACGTCTAACAAATAAAGACACTCAGATGTTACCCATGATTACTCAACAAGTTGTCAGTACTGAGTACCATTGATATGTGTGGTAAGTCCAATGTTTGCATTACTAAGCCACAAAGCTTACAATAGGAAGATTTCACAGACATCTCTTCAGTGACTTGTCTACATCAGCGACACCAACTGTGTCACTGTCACTTCCCACAGCCCCAGAAGTTATCACAGATCATCTATTTTCATATCATTCTAATCTATATATTCCATAAACCCAAGTTACGTGGTAATGAACGGATGTCGCTGAATAAACTGAAGAATAAATCTGGATTCGAACCATAACGCTGACTCTCACTCCTCGTTTATACTTTCTAAAAATATTGAGAATTAATAGCATTCCGAATTGGGCTTTATGATAAATGATCGTAGAGCTCAGTGATAGACGTAATATACCAACGTCATTTTAAATACTTAAAAAGTTGGATAGGGATTATTACTAACTGCTCTATAGAATGGGATAAAATAAGGTAATAATAAGGTAATAATAAGGTAATAATAATGTAATAATAAGGTAATAAGGTAATAATAAGGTAATAATAAGGTAATAATAAGGTAATAATAAGGTAATAATAAGGTAATAAGGTAATAATAAGGTAATAATAAGGTAATAATAAGGTAATAATAAGGTAATAAGGTAATAATAAGGTAATAATAAGGTAATAATAAGGTAATAAGGTAATAATAAGGTAATAATAAGGTAATAATAAGGTAATAATAAGGTAATAATAAGGTAATAATAAGGTAATAATAATTACACTGGCCTGGAGTTTTACCAGTCACTTGCCATGGGTTCTAACCCCACCCGTACCGTGTTATGTGTGATGAGCAATAATCTTATGCAAAATGTTTTAACATAGACAGAGCCATCTAGTGACAAAAGGTTCAACTAGGGAGCGATGTGTTACATATGTTAGTAAGAAAAAAATATGTGGAGCAACACACACGGACGGCCACATGCGTGCGGAAGAGGTGTAGAGCAACACACACGGACGGCCACATGCGTGCGGTAGAGGTGTAGAGCAACACACACGGACGGCCACATGCGTGCGGAAGAGGTGTAGAGCAACACACACGGACGGCCACATGCGTGCGGAAGAGGTGTAGAGCAACACACACGGACGGCCACATGCGTGCGGAAGAGGTGTAGAGCAACACGCACGGACGGCCACATGCGTGCGGAAGAGGTGTAGAGCAACACACACGGACGGCCACATGCGTGCGGAAGAGGTGTAGAGCAACACACACGGACGGCCACATGCGTGCGGAAGAGGTGTAGAGCAACACACACGGACGGCCACATGCGTGCGGAAGAGGTGTAGAGCAACACACACGGACGGCCACATGCGTGCGGTAGAGGTGTAGAGCAACACACACGGACGGCCACATGCGTGCGGAAGAGGTGTAGAGCAACACACACGGACGGCCACATGCGTGCGGAAGAGGTGTAGAGCAACACACACGGACGGCCACATGCGTGCGGTACAGGTGTAGAGCAACACACACGGACGGCCACATGCGTGCGGAAGAGGTGTAGAGCAACACACACGGACGGCCACATGCGTGCGGAAGAGGTGTAGAGCAACACACACGGACGGCCACATGCGTGCGGAAGAGGTGTAGAGCAACACACACGGACGGCCACATGCGTGCGGAAGAGGTGTAGAGCAACACACACGGACGGCCACATGCGTGCGGTAGAGGTGTAGAGCAACACGCACGGACGGCCACATGCGTGCGGAAGAGGTGTAGAGCAACACACACGGACGGCCACATGCGTGCGGAAGAGGTGTAGAGCAACACACACGGACGGCCACATGCGTGCGGAAGAGGTGTAGAGCAACACACACGGACGGCCACATGCGTGCGGAAGAGGTGTAGAGCAACACACACGGACGGCCACATGCGTGCGGAAGAGGTGTAGAGCAACACACACGGACGGCCACATGCGTGCGGAAGAGGTGTAGAGCAACACACACGGACGGCCACATGCGTGCGGAAGAGGTGTAGAGCAACACACACGGACGGCCACATGCGTGCGGTAGAGGTGTAGAGCAACACACACGGACGGCCACATGCGTGCGGAAGAGGTGTAGAGCAACACACACGGACGGCCACATGCGTGCGGAAGAGGTGTAGAGCAACACACACGGACGGCCACATGCGTGCGGAAGAGGTGTAGAGCAACACACACGGACGGCCACATGCGTGCGGAAGAGGTGTAGAGCAACACGCACGGACGGCCACATGCGTGCTTGAGGTGCGTAGGAAAATTGTTTTCCTACGCACTCACTGAACATTGGTAAGGCTGACACACAGTGAATGAAACCCGGCTTATCCTAGCACAGATGCCGGGTCTTAAAACCCAGGAACCCTTGTGATTTAAAACCCGGTTTTGAACACTAGGTAATTAGAACAGTGGGAAGATCTAACAGAACAAACTGACACTGGACTTTGAACTAGGTATTACTAATTCATGAATTTAGTTTAAGCTTCGACTTAGATCATACAATTAATGATTGTCATGATTAATTCTCTTAATTGTTTTTCAGTCACTGAATTGTTACGTACAATTACCTAACATTCTGGCTATTGCTATATGCAAATTATATGTAAATTACTCCAGCTTCGATATGGTGGGTTAATTGTGACTTGTGTCAGTAACATTATTGTGGGTTAGAGGCGAATTATTCCAGCCGCGGCATTTTGGCTACTGTCAGCCAGTACACCACACACATTGTGGCTACTGTCAGCCAGTACACCACCTATATTGTGGCTACTGTCAGCCAGTAGTCCAGCTACATTGTGGCTACTGTCAGCCAGTACACCACCTACATTGTGACTACTGTCAGCCAGTACACCACCTACATTGTGACTACTGTCAGCCAGTACACCACCTACATTGTGACTACTGTCAGCCAGTACACCACCTACATTGTGACTACTGTCAGCCAGTACACCACACACATTGTGGCTACTGTCAGCCAGTACACCACACACATTGTGGCTACTGTCAGCCAGTACACCACCTATATTGTGACTACTGTCAGCCAGTACACCACCTACATTGTGGCTACTGTCAGCCAGTACACCACCTACATTGTGGCTACTGTCAGCCAGTACACCACCTATATTGTGACTACTGTCAGCCAGTACACCACCTACATTGTGGCTACTGTCAGCCAGTACACCACCTATATTGTGACTACTGTCAGCCAGTACACCACCTACATTGTGACTACTGTCAGCCAGTACACCACCTACATTGTGGCTACTGTCAGCCAGTACACCACCTATATTGTGGCTACTGTCAGCCAGTACACCACCTACATTGTGACTACTGTCCGCCAGTACACCACCTACATTGTGACTACTGTCAGCCAGTAGACCACCTACATTGTGACTACTGTCAGCCAGTACACCACCTACATTGTGACTACTGTCAGCCAGTAGACCACCTACATTGTGACTACTGTCAGCCAGTACACCACCTACATTGTGACTACTGTCAGCCAGTACACCACCTACATTGTGGCTACTGTCAGCCAGTAGTCCACCTACATTGTGACTACTGTCAGCCAGTACACCACCTACATTGTGGCTACTGTCAGCCAGTAGTCCACCTACATTGTGACTACTGTCAGCCAGTACACCACCTACATTGTGACTACTGTCAGCCAGTACACCTACATTGTGAGTACTGTCAGCCAGTACACCACCTACATTGTGACTATTGTCAACCAGTAGACCACCTACATTGTGACTACTGTCAGCCAGTACAGCACCTACATTGTGACTACTGTCAGCCAGTAGACCACCCACATTGTGACTACTGTCAGCCAGTAGACCACCTACATTGTGACTACTGTCAGCCAGTAGTCCACCTACATTGTGACTACTGTCAGCCAGTAGACCACATACATTGTGACTACTGTCAGCCAGTAGACCACATACATTGTGACTACTGTCAGACAGTAGACCACATACATTGTGACTACTGTCAGCCAGTAGACCACATACATTGTGACTACTGTCAGCCAGTACACCACCTACATTGTGACTACTGTCAGCCAGTACACCACCTACATTGTGACTACTGTCAGCCAGTACACCACCTACATTGTGGCTACTGTCAGCCAGTACACCACCTACATTGTGGCTACTGTCAGCCAGTACACCACCTATATTGTGACTACTGTCAGCCAGTACACCACCTACATTGTGGCTACTGTCAGCCAGTACACCACCTATATTGTGACTACTGTCAGCCAGTACACCACCTACATTGTGACTACTGTCAGCCAGTACACCACCTACATTGTGGCTACTGTCAGCCAGTACACCACCTATATTGTGGCTACTGTCAGCCAGTACACCACCTACATTGTGACTACTGTCCGCCAGTACACCACCTACATTGTGACTACTGTCAGCCAGTACACCACCTATATTGTGACTACTGTCAGCCAGTACACCACCTACATTGTGACTACTGTCAGCCAGTACACCACCTACATTGTGGCTACTTTCAGCCAGTACACCACCTACATTGTGACTACTGTCCGCCAGTACACCACCTACATTGTGACTACTGTCAGCCAGTACACCACCTACATTGTGACTACTGTCAGCCAGTACACCACCTACATTGTGACTACTGTCAGCCAGTAGACCACCTACATTGTGACTACTGTCAGCCAGTACACCACCTACATTGTGACTACTGTCAGCCAGTACACCACCTACATTGTGGCTACTGTCAGCCAGTAGTCCACCTACATTGTGACTACTGTCAGCCAGTACACCACCTACATTGTGGCTACTGTCAGCCAGTAGTCCACCTACATTGTGACTACTGTCAGCCAGTACACCACCTACATTGTGACTACTGTCAGCCAGTACACCTACATTGTGAGTACTGTCAGCCAGTACACCACCTACATTGTGACTATTGTCAACCAGTAGACCACCTACATTGTGACTACTGTCAGCCAGTACAGCACCTACATTGTGACTACTGTCAGCCAGTAGACCACCCACATTGTGACTACTGTCAGCCAGTAGACCACCTACATTGTGACTACTGTCAGCCAGTAGTCCACCTACATTGTGACTACTGTCAGCCAGTAGACCACATACATTGTGACTACTGTCAGCCAGTAGACCACATACATTGTGACTACTGTCAGACAGTAGACCACATACATTGTGACTACTGTCAGCCAGTAGACCACATACATTGTGACTACTGTCAGCCAGTACACCACCTACATTGTGACTACTGTCAGCCAGTACACCACCTACATTGTGACTACTGTCAGCCAGTACACCACCTACATTGTGGCTACTGTCAGCCAGTACACCACCTACATTGTGGCTACTGTCAGCCAGTACACCACCTATATTGTGACTACTGTCAGCCAGTACACCACCTACATTGTGGCTACTGTCAGCCAGTACACCACCTATATTGTGACTACTGTCAGCCAGTACACCACCTACATTGTGACTACTGTCAGCCAGTACACCACCTACATTGTGGCTACTGTCAGCCAGTACACCACCTATATTGTGGCTACTGTCAGCCAGTACACCACCTACATTGTGACTACTGTCCGCCAGTACACCACCTACATTGTGACTACTGTCAGCCAGTAGACCACCTACATTGTGACTACTGTCAGCCAGTACACCACCTACATTGTGACTACTGTCAGCCAGTAGACCACCTACATTGTGACTACTGTCAGCCAGTACACCACCTACATTGTGACTACTGTCAGCCAGTACACCACCTACATTGTGGCTACTGTCAGCCAGTAGTCCACCTACATTGTGACTACTGTCAGCCAGTACACCACCTACATTGTGGCTACTGTCAGCCAGTAGTCCACCTACATTGTGACTACTGTCAGCCAGTACACCACCTACATTGTGACTACTGTCAGCCAGTACACCTACATTGTGAGTACTGTCAGCCAGTACACCACCTACATTGTGACTATTGTCAACCAGTAGACCACCTACATTGTGACTACTGTCAGCCAGTACAGCACCTACATTGTGACTACTGTCAGCCAGTAGACCACCCACATTGTGACTACTGTCAGCCAGTAGACCACCTACATTGTGACTACTGTCAGCCAGTAGTCCACCTACATTGTGACTACTGTCAGCCAGTAGACCACATACATTGTGACTACTGTCAGCCAGTAGACCACATACATTGTGACTACTGTCAGACAGTAGACCACATACATTGTGACTACTGTCAGCCAGTAGACCACATACATTGTGACTACTGTCAGCCAGTACACCACCTACATTGTGACTACTGTCAGCCAGTACACCACCTACATTGTGACTACTGTCAGCCAGTAGACCACATACATTGTGACTACTGTCAGCCAGTACAACACCTACATTCTGACTACTGTCAGCCAGTAGTCCACCTACATTGTGACTACTGTCAGCCAGTAGACCACCTACATTGTGACTACTGTCAGCCAGTAGTCCACCTACATTGTGACTACTGTCAGCCATTAGACCACCTACATTGTGACTACTGTCAGCCAGTAGTCCACCTACATTGTGACTACTGACAGCCAGTAGACCACATACATTGTGACTACTGTCAGCCAGTACACCACCTACATTGTGACTACTGTCAGCCAGTAGACCACATACATTGTGACTACTGTCAGCCAGTAGTCCACCTACATAGTGACTACTGTCAGCCAGTAGACCACCTACATTGTGACTACTGTCAGCCAGTACACCACCTACATTGTGACTACTGTCAGCCAGTAGACAACCTACATTGTGACTACTGTCAGCCAGTACTCCACCTACATTGTGACTACTGTCAGCCAGTACACCACCTACATTGTGACTACTGTCAGCCAGTAGACCACATACATTGTGACTACTGTCAGCCAGTAGTCCACCTACATAGTGACTACTGTCAGCCAGTAGACCACCTACATTGTGACTACTGTCAGCCAGTACACCACCTACATTGTGACTACTGTCAGCCAGTAGACAACCTACATTGTGACTACTGTCAGCCAGTACTCCACCTACATTGTGACTACTGTCAGCCAGTACTCCACCTACATTGTGACTACTGTCAGCCAGTAGACCACATACATTGTGACTACTGTCAGCCAGTAGACCACATACATTGTGACTACTGTCAGCCAGTACACCACCTACATTCTGACTACTGTCAGCCAGTAGACAACCTACATTGTGACTACTGTCAGCCAGTACTCCACCTACATTGTGACTACTGTCAGCCAGTACAGCACCTACATTGTGACTACTGTTAACCAGTAGACAACCTACATTGTGACTACTGTCAGCCAGTAGACCACCTATATTGTGACTACTGTCAGCCAGTACACCACCTACATTGTGACTACTGTCAGCCAGTACACGACCTATATTGTGACTACTGTCAGCCAGTACACCACCTATATTGTGACTACTGTCAGCCAGTACACCACCTACATTGTGACTACTGTCAGCCAGTAGACCACCTACATTGTGACTACTGTCAGCCAGTAGATCACTTACATTGTGACTACTGTCAGCCAGTACACCACCTACATTGTGACTACTGTCAGCCAGTAGATCACTTACATTGTGACTACTGTCAGCCAGTAGATCAACTACATTGTGACTACTGTCAGCCAGTACACCACCTACATTGTGACTACTGTCAGCCAGTAGATCACTTACATTGTGACTACTGTCAGCCAGTAGATAACTTACATTGTGACTACTGTCAGCCAGTACACCACCTACATAGTGACTACTGTCAGCCAGTAGACCACCTACATTGTGACTACTGTCAGCCAGTAGACCACTTACATTGTGACTACTGTCAGCCAGGAGACCACTTACATTGTGACTACTGTCAGCCAGTACACAACCTACATTGTGACTACTGTCAGCCAGTACACCACCTACATTGTGACTTCTGTCAGCCAGTACACCACCTACATTGTGACTACTGTCAAGCAGTACACCACCTACATTGTGACTACTGTCAGCCAGTACACCACCTACATTGTGACTACTGTCAGCCACACCACCTACATTGTGACTACTGTCAGCCAGTAGACAACCTACATTGTGACTACTGTCAGCCAGTACACCACCTACATTGTGACTACTGTCAGCCAGTACACCACCTACATTGTGACTACTGTCAGCCGGTAGACCACCTACATTGTGACTACTGTCAGCCAGTAGACCACCTACATTGTGACTACTGTCAGCCAGTAGACCACTTACATTGTGACTACTGTCAGCCAGTAGACCACTTACATTGTGACTACTGTCAGCCAGTAGACCACTTACATTGTGACTACTGTCAGCCAGTAGACCACCTAAATTGTGACTACTGTCAGCCAGTAGATCACTTACATTGTGACTACTGTCAGGCAGTAGACCACCTACATTGTGACTACTGTCAGCCAGTAGACCACCTACATTGTGACTACTGTCAGCCAGTAGACCACCTACATTGTGACTACTGTCAGCCAGTACACCACCTACATTGTGACTACTGTCAGCCAGTACACCACCTATATTGTGACTACTGTCAGCCAGTACACCACCTACATTGTGACTACTGTCAGCCAGTACACCACCTACATTGTGACTACTGTCAGCCAGTAGTCCACTTACATTGTGACTACTGTCAGCCAGTACACCACCTACATTGTGACTACTGTCAGCCAGTAGATCACTTACATTGTGACTACTGTCAGCCAGTAGTCCACCTACAATGTGACTACTGTCAGCCAGTACACCACCTACATTGTGACTACTGTCAGCCAGTACACCACCTACATTGTGACTACTGTCAGCCAGTACTCCACCTACATTGTGACTACTGTCAGCCAGTACTCCACCTACAATGTGACTACTGTCAGCCAGTACTCCACCTACATTGTAACTACTGTCAGCCAGTAGACCACATACATTGTGACTACTGTCAGCCAGTACTCCAAATACATTGTGACTACTGTCAGCCAGTAGACCACCTACATTGTGACTACTGTCAGCCAGTACTCCAAATACATTGTGACTACTGTCAGCCAGTAGACCACCTACATTGTGACTACTGTCAGCCAGTACTCCCACCTACATTGTGACTACTGTCAGCCAGTACTCCACCTACAATCTGACTACTGTCAGCCAGTAGACCACCTACATTGTGACTACTGTCAGCCAGTACACCACCTACATTGTGACTACTGTCAGCCAGTACACCACCTACATTGTGACTACTGTCAGCCAGTACTCCACCTACATTGTGACTACTGTCAGCCAGTACACCACCTACATTGTGACTACTGTCAGCCAGTACCCCACCTATATTGTGACTACTGTCAGCCAGTAGACCCGTCACCCCACCTACATTGTGACTACTGTCAGCCAGTACTCCAAATACATTGTGACTACTGTCAGCCAGTACTCCACCTACATTATGACTACTGTCAGCCAGTAGAACACCTACATTGTGACTACTGTCAGCCAGTACACCACCTACATTGTGACTACTGTCAGCCAGTAGAACACCTACATTGTGAATACTGTCAGCCAGTACTCCACCTACATTGTGTCTACTGTCAGCCAGTACACCACCTATATTGTGACTACTGTCAGCCAGTACCCCACCTATATTGTGACTACCGTCAGCCAGAACACCACCTATATTGTGACTACTGTCAGCCAGAACACCACCTATATTGTGACTACCGTCAGCCAGTACACCACCTATATTGTGACTACTGTCAGCCAGTACACCACCTATATTGTGACTACTGTCAGCCAGTACACCACCTATATTGTGACTACTGTCAGCCAGAACACCACATATATTGTGACTACCGTCAGCCAGAACACCACCTATATTGTGACTACTGTCAGCCAGAACACCACCTATATTGTGACTACCGTCAGCCAGAACACCATTTATATTGTGACTACTGTCAGCCAGAACACCACCTATATTGTGACTACCGTCAGCCAGTACACCACCTATATTGTGACTACTGTCAGCCAGAACACCACCTATATTGTGACTACTGTCAGCCAGTACACCACCTATATTGTGACTACTGTCAGCCAGTACACCACCTATATTGTGACTACTGTCAGCCAGTACACCACCTATATTGTGACTACTGTCAGCCAGTACACCACCTATATTGTGACTACTGTCAGCCAGTACACCACCTATATTGTGACTACTGTCAGCCAGTACACCACCTATATTGTGACTACTGTCAGCCAGTACACCACCTATATTGTGACTACTGTCAGCCAGTACACCACCTATATTGTGACTACTGTCAGCCAGTACACCACCTATATTTTCGGGTCTCTGACGCTTGAACTGTTATGGACTCACCTTGGCAACCAGCATCTGCTAGGCCTACACCACACCTGGCAACCAGCATCTGCTAGGCCTACACCACACCTGGCAACCAGCATCTGCTAGGTCTACGCCACACCTGGCAACAAGCATCTTCTAGGCTTACGCCACACCTGGCAACCAGCTTCTGCTAGGCCTACACCACACCTGGCAACCAGCATCTCCTAGGTCTACGCCACACCTGGCAACAAGCATCTTCTAGGCTTACGCCACACATGGCAACCAGCATATGCTAGGCCTACACCGCACATGGCAACCAGCATCTGTTAGGCCTACACCACACCTGGCAACCAGCATCTCCTAGGCCTACGCCACACCTGGCAACCAGCATCTGCTAGGCCTACGCCACACCTGGCAACCAGCATCTGCTAGGCCTAAACCTAACCTACTGTCAGCCAGTAGACCACATACATTGTGACTACTGTCAGCCAGTACACCACCTACATTGTGACTACTGTCAGCCAGTACACCACCTATATTGTGACTACTGTCAGCCAGTACACCACCTACATTGTGACTACTGTCAGCCAGTACACCACCTACATTGTGACTACTGTCAGCCAGTAGTCCACTTACATTGTGACTACTGTCAGCCAGTAGTCCACCTACAATGTGACTACTGTCAGCCAGTACACCACCTACATTGTGACTACTGTCAGCCAGTACACCACCTACATTGTGACTACTGTCAGCCAGTACTCCACCTACATTGTGACTACTGTCAGCCAGTACTCCACCTACAATGTGACTACTGTCAGCCAGTACTCCACCTACATTGTAACTACTGTCAGCCAGTAGACCACATACATTGTGACTACTGTCAGCCAGTACTCCAAATACATTGTGACTACTGTCAGCCAGTAGACCACCTACATTGTGACTACTGTCAGCCAGTACTCCAAATACATTGTGACTACTGTCAGCCAGTAGACCACCTACATTGTGACTACTGTCAGCCAGTACTCCAAATACATTGTGACTACTGTCAGCCAGTACTCCACCTACATTATGACTACTGTCAGCCAGTAGAACACCTACATTGTGACTACTGTCAGCCAGTACACCACCTACATTGTGACTACTGTCAGCCAGTAGAACACCTACATTGTGAATACTGTCAGCCAGTACTCCACCTACATTGTGTCTACTGTCAGCCAGTACACCACCTACATTGTGACTACTGTCAGCCAGTACCCCACCTATATTGTGACTACTGTCAGCCAGTAGACCACCTACATTGTGACTACTGTCAGCCAGTACTCCAAATACATTGTGACTACTGTCAGCCAGTACTCCACCTACATTATGACTACTGTCAGCCAGTAGAACACCTACATTGTGACTACTGTCAGCCAGTACACCACCTACATTGTGACTACTGTCAGCCAGTAGAACACCTACATTGTGAATACTGTCAGCCAGTACTCCACCTACATTGTGTCTACAGTCAGCCAGTACACCACCTACATTGTGACTACTGTCAGCCAGTACCCCACCTATATTGTGACTACTGTCAGCCAGTACACCACCTACATTGTGACTACTGTCAGCCAGTACACCACCTACATTGTGACTACTGTCAGCCAGTACACCACCTACATTGTGACTACTGTCAGCCAGTACACCACCTACATTGTGACTACTGTCAGCCAGTACACCACCTACATTGTGACTACTGTCAGCCAGTACCCCACCTATATTGTGACTACCGTCAGCCAGAACACCACCTATATTGTGACTACCGTCAGCCAGAACACCACCTATATTGTGACTACTGTCAGCCAGAACACCACCTATATTGTGACTACTGTCAGCCAGTACTCCACCTACATTATGACTACTGTCGGCCAGTAGAACACCTACATTGTGACTACTGTCAGCCAGTACACCACCTACATTGTGACTACTGTCAGCCAGTAGAACACCTACATTGTGAATACTGTCAGCCAGTACTCCACCTACATTGTGTCTACTGTCAGCCAGTACACCACCTATATTGTGACTACTGTCAGCCAGTACCCCACCTATATTGTGACTACCGTCAGCCAGAACACCACCTATATTGTGACTACTGTCAGCCAGAACACCACCTATATTGTGACTACCGTCAGCCAGTACACCACCTATATTGTGACTACTGTCAGCCAGTACACCACCTATATTGTGACTACTGTCAGCCAGTACACCACCTATATTGTGACTACTGTCAGCCAGAACACCACCTATATTGTGACTACCGTCAGCCAGAACACCACCTATATTGTGACTACTGTCAGCCAGAACACCACCTATATTGTGACTACCGTCAGCCAGAACACCACCTACATTGTGACTACTGTCAGCCAGAACACCACCTATATTGTGACTACCGTCAGCCAGTACACCACCTATATTGTGACTACTGTCAGCCAGAACACCACCTATATTGTGACTACTGTCAGCCAGTACACCACCTACATTGTGACTACTGTCAGCCAGTACACCACCTACATTGTGACTACTGTCAGCCAGTAGTCCACTTACATTGTGACTACTGTCAGCCAGTACACCACCTACATTGTGACTACTGTCAGCCAGTAGATCACTTACATTGTGACTACTGTCAGCCAGTAGTCCACCTACAATGTGACTACTGTCAGCCAGTACACCACCTACATTGTGACTACTGTCAGCCAGTACACCACCTACATTGTGACTACTGTCAGCCAGTACTCCACCTACATTGTGACTACTGTCAGCCAGTACTCCACCTACAATGTGACTACTGTCAGCCAGTACTCCACCTACATTGTAACTACTGTCAGCCAGTAGACCACCTACATTGTGACTACTGTCAGCCAGTACTCCAAATACATTGTGACTACTGTCAGCCAGTAGACCACCTACATTGTGACTACTGTCAGCCAGTACTCCAAATACATTGTGACTACTGTCAGCCAGTACTCCACCTACATTATGACTACTGTCAGCCAGTAGAACACCTACATTGTGACTACTGTCAGCCAGTACACCACCTACATTGTGACTACTGTCAGCCAGTAGAACACCTACATTGTGAATACTGTCAGCCAGTACTCCACCTACATTGTGTCTACTGTCAGCCAGTACACCACCTACATTGTGACTACTGTCAGCCAGTACCCCACCTATATTGTGACTACTGTCAGCCAGTAGACCACCTACATTGTGACTACTGTCAGCCAGTACTCCAAATACATTGTGACTACTGTCAGCCAGTACTCCACCTACATTATGACTACTGTCAGCCAGTAGAACACCTACATTGTGACTACTGTCAGCCAGTACACCACCTACATTGTGACTACTGTCAGCCAGTAGAACACCTACATTGTGAATACTGTCAGCCAGTACTCCACCTACATTGTGTCTACAGTCAGCCAGTACACCACCTACATTGTGACTACTGTCAGCCAGTACCCCACCTATATTGTGACTACTGTCAGCCAGTACACCACCTACATTGTGACTACTGTCAGCCAGTACACCACCTACATTGTGACTACTGTCAGCCAGTACACCACCTACATTGTGACTACTGTCAGCCAGTACACCACCTACATTGTGACTACTGTCAGCCAGTACACCACCTACATTGTGACTACTGTCAGCCAGTACCCCACCTATATTGTGACTACCGTCAGCCAGAACACCACCTATATTGTGACTACCGTCAGCCAGAACACCACCTATATTGTGACTACTGTCAGCCAGAACACCACCTATATTGTGACTACTGTCAGCCAGTACTCCACCTACATTATGACTACTGTCGGCCAGTAGAACACCTACATTGTGACTACTGTCAGCCAGTACACCACCTACATTGTGACTACTGTCAGCCAGTAGAACACCTACATTGTGAATACTGTCAGCCAGTACTCCACCTACATTGTGTCTACTGTCAGCCAGTACACCACCTATATTGTGACTACTGTCAGCCAGTACCCCACCTATATTGTGACTACCGTCAGCCAGAACACCACCTATATTGTGACTACTGTCAGCCAGAACACCACCTATATTGTGACTACCGTCAGCCAGTACACCACCTATATTGTGACTACTGTCAGCCAGTACACCACCTATATTGTGACTACTGTCAGCCAGTACACCACCTATATTGTGACTACTGTCAGCCAGAACACCACCTATATTGTGACTACCGTCAGCCAGAACACCACCTATATTGTGACTACTGTCAGCCAGAACACCACCTATATTGTGACTACCGTCAGCCAGAACACCACCTATATTGTGACTACTGTCAGCCAGAACACCACCTATATTGTGACTACCGTCAGCCAGTACACCACCTATATTGTGACTACTGTCAGCCAGAACACCACCTATATTGTGACTACTGTCAGCCAGTACACCACCTATATTGTGACTACTGTCAGCCAGTACACCACCTATATTGTGACTACTGTCAGCCAGTACACCACCTATATTGTGACTACTGTCAGCCAGTACACCACCTATATTGTGACTACTGTCAGCCAGTACACCACCTATATTGTGACTACTGTCAGCCAGTACACCACCTATATTGTGACTACTGTCAGCCAGTACACCACCTATATTGTGACTACTGTCAGCCAGTACACCACCTATATTGTGACTACTGTCAGCCAGTACACCACCTATATTTTCGGGTCTCTGACGCTTGAACAGTTATGGACTCACCTTGGCAACCAGCATCTGCTAGGCCTACACCACACCTGGCAACCAGCATCTGCTAGGCCTACACCACACCTGGCAACCAGCATCTGCTAGGTCTACGCCACACCTGGCAACAAGCATCTTCTAGGCTTACGCCACACTTGGCAACCAGCTTCTGCTAGGCCTACACCACACCTGGCAACCAGCATCTCCTAGGTCTACGCCACACCTGGCAACAAGCATCTTCTAGGCTTACGCCACACATGGCAACCAGCATCTGCTAGGCCTACACCACACCTTGCAACCAGCATATGCTAGGCCTACACCGCACATGGCAACCAGCATCTGTTAGGCCTACACCACACCTGGCAACCAGCATCTCCTAGGCCTACGCCACACCTGGCAACCAGCATCTGCTAGGCCTACGCCACACCTGGCAACCAGCATCTGCTAGGCCTAAACCTAACCTACTGTCAGCCAGTAGACCACATACATTGTGACTACTGTCAGCCAGTAGTCCACCTACATAGTGACTACTGTCAGCCAGTAGACCACCTACATTGTGACTACTGTCAGCCAGTACACCACCTACATTGTGACTACTGTCAGCCAGTAGACAACCTACATTGTGACTACTGTCAGCCATTACTCCACCTACATTGTGACTACTGTCAGCCAGTACACCACCTACATTGTGACTACTGTCAGCCAGTAGACCACCTACATTGTGACTACTGTCAGCCAGTAGACAACCTACATTGTGACTACTGTCAGCCAGTACTCCACCTACATTGTGACTACTGTCAGCCAGTACTCCATTTACATTGTGACTACTGTCAGCCAGAAGACCACATACATTGTGACTACTGTCAGCCAGTAGACCACATACATTTTGACTACTGTCAGCCAGTACACCACCTACATTGTGACTAGTGTCAGCCAGTAGACAACATACATTGTGACTACTGTCAGCCAGTACTCCACCTACATTGTGACTACTGTCAGCCAGTACACCACCTACATTGTGACTACTGTCAGCCAGTAGACAACCTACATTGTGACTACTGTCAGCCAGTACACCACCTATATTGTGACTACTGTCAGCCAGTACACCACCTACATTGTGACTACTGTCAGCCAGTACACGACCTATATTGTGACTAATGTCAGCCAGTACACCACCTATATTGTGACTACTGTCAGCCAGTACACCACCTACATTGTGACTACTGTCAGCCAGTAGATCACTTACATTGTGACTACTGTCAGCCAGTACACCACCTACATTGTGACTACTGTCAGCCAGTAGATCACTTACATTGTGACTACTGTCAGCCAGTAGATCACCTACATTGTGACTACTGTCAGCCAGTACACCACCTACATTGTGACTACTGTCAGCCAGTAGACCACTTACATTGTGACTACTGTCAGCCAGTAGATCACTTACATTGTGACTACTGTCAGCCAGTACACCACTTACATAGTGACTACTGTCAGCCAGTAGACCACCTACATTGTGACTACTGTCAGCCAGTAGACCACTTACATTGTGACTGCTGTCAGCCAGGAGACCACTTACATTGTGACTACTGTCAGCCAGTACACAACCTACATTGTGACTACTGTCAGCCAGTACACCACCTACATTGTGACTTCTGTCAGCCAGTACACCACCTACATTGTGACTACTGTCAAGCAGTACACCACCTACATTGTGACTACTGTCAGCCAGTACACCACCTACATTGTGACTACTGTCAGCCAGTACACCACCTACATTGTGACTACTGTCAGCCAGTAGACAGCCTACATTGTGACTACTGTCAGCCAGTACACCACCTACATTGTGACTACTGTCAGCCAGTACACCACCTACATTGTGACTACTGCCAGCCAGTAGACCACCTACATTGTGACTACTGTCAGCCAGTAGACCACCTACATTGTGACTACTGTCAGCCAGTAGACCACTTACATTGTGACTACTGTCAGCCAGTAGACCACTTACATTGTGACTACTGTCAGCCAGTAGACCACCTACATTGTGACTACTGTCAGCCAGTAGACCACCTACATTGTGACTACTGTCAGCCAGTAGACCACCTACATTGTGACTACTGTCAGCCAGTAGACCACCTACACTGTGACTACTGTCAGCCAGTACACCACCTACATTGTGACTACTGTCAGCCAGTACACCACCTATATTGTGACTACTGTCAGCCAGTACACCACCTACATTGTGACTACTGTCAGCCAGTACACCACCTACATTGTGACTACTGTCAGCCAGTAGTCCACTTACATTGTGACTACTGTCAGCCAGTAGATCACTTACATTGTGACTACTGTCAGCCAGTAGACCACCTACATTGTGACTACTGTCAGCCAGTAGACCACCTACATTGTGACTACTGTCAGCCAGTAGACCACCTACACTGTGACTACTGTCAGCCAGTACACCACCTACATTGTGACTACTGTCAGCCAGTACACCACCTATATTGTGACTACTGTCAGCCAGTACACCACCTACATTGTGACTACTGTCAGCCAGTACACCACCTACATTGTGACTACTGTCAGCCAGTAGTCCACTTACATTGTGACTACTGTCAGCCAGTACACCACCTACATTTTGACTACTGTCAGCCAGTAGATCACTTACATTGTGACTACTGTCAGCCAGTAGTCCACCTACAATGCGACTACTGTTGGCCAGTACACCACCTACATTGTGACTACTGTCAGCCAGTACACCACCTACATTGTGACTACTGTCAGCCAGTACTCCATCTACATTGTGACTACTGTCAGCCAGTACTCCACCTACAATGTGACTACTGTCAGCCAGTATTTCACCTACATTGTAACTACTGTCAGCCAGTAGACCACCTACATTGTGACTACTGTCAGCCAGTACTCCAAATACAATGTGACTATTGTCAGCCAGTAGACCACCTACATTGTGACTACTGTCAGCCAGTACTCCAAGTACATTGTGACTACTGTCAGCCAGTATACAACCTACATTGTGACTACTGTCAGCCAGTACTCCACCTACATTATGACTACTGTCGGCCAGTAGAACACCTACATTGTGACTACTGTCAGCCAGTACACCACCTACATTGTGACTACTGTCAGCCAGTAGAACACCTACATTGTGAATACTGTCAGCCAGTACTCCACCTACATTGTGTCTACTGTCAGCCAGTACACCACCTACATTGTGACTACTGTCAGCCAGTACCCCACCTATATTGTGACTACCGTCAGCCAGAACACCACCTATATTGTGACTACTGTCAGCCAGTACACCACCTATATTGTGACTACTGTCAGCCAGTACACCACCTATATTGTGACTTCTGTCAGCCAGAACACCACCTATATTGTGACTACTGTCAGCCAGAACACCACCTATATTGTGACTACTGTCAGCCAGAACACCACCTATATTGTGACTACTGTCAGCCAGTACACCACCTATATTGTGACTACTGTCAGCCAGTACACCACCTATATTGTGACTACTGTCAGCCAGTACACCACCTATATTGTGACTACTGTCAGCCAGAACACCACCTATATTGTGACTACTGTCAGCCAGAACACCACCTATATTGTGACTACTGTCAGCCAGAACACCACCTATATTGGACTACCGTCAGCCAGTACACCACCTATATTGTGACTACTGTCAGCCAGTACCCCACCTATATTGTGACTACCGTCAGCCAGAACACCACCTATATTGTGACTACTGTCAGCCAGAACACCACCTATATTGTGACTACCGTCAGCCAGTACACCACCTATATTGTGACCACTGTCAGCCAGTACACCACCTATATTGTGACTACTGTCAGCCAGTACACCACCTATATTGTGACTACTGTCAGCCAGTACACCACCTATATTGTGACTACTGTCAGCCAGTACACCACCTATATTGTGACTACTGTCAGCCAGTACACCACCTATATTTTCGGGTCTCTGACGCTTGAACTGTTATGGACTCACCTTGGCAACCAGCATCTGCTAGGCCTACACCACACCTGGCAACCAGCATCTGCTAGGCCTACACCACACCTGGCAACCAGCATCTGCTAGGCCTACACCACACCTGGCAACCAGCACCTCCTAGGCCTACACCACACCTGGCAACCAGCATCTCCTAGGCCTGAATCACAACTGGCAACCAGCATCTCCTAGGCCTACACCACATCTGGCAACCAGCATCTGCTAGGCCTACACAACACCTGGCAAACAGTATCTCCTAGGAATACACCACATCTGGCAACCAGCATCACCAAGGCCTACACCACACCTGGCAACCATCATCTGCTAGGTCAGCACCACACCTGGCAACCAGCATCTCCTACTCCTTCACCACACCTGGCAACAAGCATCTCCTAGGCCTACACCACACTTGGCAACCAGCATCTCCTAGGCCTACACCACACCCGGCAACCAGCATCTGCTAGGCCTGCACCACACCTGGCAACCAGCATCTCCTAGGCCTACACCATACCTGGCAACCAGCATCTCCTAGGCCTACACCATTCCGGGCAACCAACATCTCCTAGCCCTACACCACACCTGGCAACCAGCATCTCCTAGGCCTACACCACACCTGGCAACCAACATCTCCTAGGTCTACACCACACCAGGCAACCAACACCTCCTAGGCCTACACCACACCTGGCAACCAGCATCTCCTAGGCCAACGCCACACCTAGCAACCAGCATCTCCTACGCCTACGCCACACCTGGCAACTAACATCTCCTAGGCCTACGCCACACCTGGCAACCAGCATCTCCTAGGCCTACACCACACTTGGCAACCAGCATCTCCTAGGCTTACACCACACCTGGCTACCAGCATCTCCTAGGCCTACATCACACCTGGCAACAATCATCTCCTAGGCCTACACCACACCTGGCAACCAGCATGTCCTAGGCCTACACCACACCTGGCAACCAGCATCTCCTAGGTCTGCACCACACCTGGCAACCAGCATCTGCTGGGCCTACACCACACCTGGCAACCAGCATCTGCTAGGCTTACACCACACCTGGCAACCAAAATCTGTTGGGCCTACACCACACCTGGCAACCAGCATATGTTGGGCCTACACCCCACCTGGCAACCAGCATATCCTAGGCCTGCACCACACCTGGAAACCAGCACCTGCTAGGTCTACACCACACCTGGCAACCAGCATCTTTTAGGCCTACAGCACACCTGACAATCAGCATCTGTTAGGCCTACACCACACCTGGCAACCAGCATCTGTTAGGCCTACACCACACCTGGCAACCAGCATCTGCTAGGTCTACACCACACCTGACAACAGCATCTCCTAGGCCTACACAACACCTGGAAACCAGCATCTGCTAGGTCTACACCACTTTTGGCAACCAGCATCTCCTAGGCCTACACCACACCTGGCAACCAGCATCTGCTAGGTCTACACCACACCTGGCAACCAGCATCTCAAGGCCTACACCACACCTGACAACCAGCATCTGTTGGGCCTACCCCACACTTGGCAACCAGCATCTAGGCCTACACCACACCTGGCAACCAGCATCTCCTAGGCCTACACCACACCTGGCAACCAGCATATCCTAGGCCTACACCACACCTGGCAACCAGCATCTCCTAGGCCTACACCACACCTGGCAACCAGCACCTGTTAGGCCTACACCACACCTGGCAACCAGCATCTCCTAGGTCTACACCTCCTGGCAACCAGCACCTGTTAGGCCTACACCACACCTGCCAACCAGCATCTCCTAGGCCTACACCACACCTGGCAACCAGCATCTCCTAGGCCTACACCACACCTGGCAACCAGCATCTCCTAGGCCTACACCACATCTTCCAACCAGCATGTGCTAGGTCTACACCACACCTGGCAACCAGCATCTCTTAGGCCTACACCACACCTGGCAACCAGCATCTCCTAGGACTACACCACACCTAGCAACCAGCATCTGCTAGGCCTACACCACACCTGGTAACCAGCATCTGCTCGGTCTACACCACACCTGGCAACCAGCATCTCCTAGTTCTACACCACGCCAGGCAACCAGCATCTTCTAGGCCTACACCACACCTGGTAACCAGCATCTCCTAGGCATACACAGCACCTGGCAACCAGCATCTGCTAGGCCTGCACCACACCTGGCAACCAGAATCTGCTAGGTCTACACCACACATGGCAACCAGCATCTCCTAGGCCTACACCACACCTGGAAACCAGCATCTCGTAGGCCTACACCACACCTGGTAACCAGCATCTCCTTGGCCTACATCACACCTGGCAACCAGCATCTGCTAGGCCTACACCACACCTGACAACCAGCATCTGCTAGGCCTACACCACACCTGGCAACCAGCATCTGCTAGGCCTACTCCACACCTGGCAACCAGCATCTGCTAGGCCTACACCACACCTGGCAACCAACTTCTCCTAGGTCTACACCACACCTGGCAACCAATACCTCCTAGGCCTACACCACACCTGGCAACCAGCATCTCCTAGGCCAACACCACACCTGGCAAGCAGCATCTCCTAGGCATGCACCACACCTGGCAACCAGCATCTCCTAGGCCTACACCACACCTGGCAACCAGCATATCCTAGGCCTACACTACACATGGCAACCAGGATCTCCTAGGCCTACACCACACCTGGCAACCAGCATCTCCTAGGCCTACACCACATCTGGCAACCAGTATCTGTTGGGCCTACACCACACCTGGCAACCAGCATCTGTTAGGCCTACACCACACCTAGCAACCGGCATCTATTGGGCCTACACCACACCTTGTAAGCAGCCTCTCCTAGTCCTACATCACACCTGGCAACCAGCATCACCTAGGCCTACACAACACCTGCCAACCAGCATCTCCTAGGCCTACACCACACCTGGCAACCAGCATCTCCTAGGCCTACACCACACCTGGCAACCAGCATCTCCTAGGCCTACACCACATCTGGCAACCAGCATGTGCTAGGTCTACACCACACCTGACAACCAGCATCTCCTAGGCCTGCACCACACCTGGCAACCAGCATCTCCTAGGCGTACACCACACCCAGCAACCAGCATCTCCTAGACCTACACCACACCTGGCAACCAGAATCTCCTAGGTCTACACCACACCTGGCAACCAGCATCTGCTAGGCCTACACCACACCTGGCAACCAGCATCTGCTAGGTCTGCACCACACCTGGCAACCAGCATCTCCTATGCCTACAGCACAACTGGCAACCAGCATCTCCTAGGCCTACACCACACCTGGCAACCAGCATCTCCTAGGCCTACACCACACATGGCAACCAGCATCTCCTAGGCCTACACCACACTTGGCAACCAGGATCTCCTTGGCCTACACCACACCTAGCAACCAGCATCTCCTAGGCCTACACCACACCTGGCAACCAGCATCTATTGGGCCTACACCACACCTTGTAAGCAGCCTCTCCTAGGCCTACATCACACCTGGCAACCAGCATCACCTAGGCCTACACAACACCTGCCAACCAGCATCTCCTAGGCCTACACCACACCTGGCAACCAGCATCTCCAAGGCCTACACCACACCTGGCAACCAGCATCTCCTAGGCGTACACCACACCTAGCAACCAGCATCTCCTAGGCCTACACCACACCTGGCAACCAGAATCTCCTAGGTCTACACCACACCTGGCAACCAGCATCTGCTAGGACTACACCACACCTGGCAACCAGCATCTGCTAGGTCTACACCACACCTGCCAACCATCATCTCCTAGGCCTACACCACACCTGACAACCAGCATCTCGTAGGCCTACACCACACCTGGTAACCAGCATCTCCTAGGCCTACACAACACCTGGCAACCAGCATCTGCTAGGTCTACACCACACCTGGCAACCAGCATCTGCTAGGCCTACATAACCCCTGGCAAACAGTATCTGCTAGGCCTACACCACACCTGGCAACCAGCATCTCCTATGCCTACACCACACCTGGCAATCAGCATCTCCTAGGCCTACACCACACATGGCAACCAGCATCTCTTAGACCTACACCACACCTGGCAACCAGCATCTCCTAGGCCTACACCACCCTTGGCAACCAGGATCTCCTAGGCCTACACCACACCTAGCAACCAGCATCTCCTAGGCCTACACCACATCTGGCAACCAGCATCTGTTGGGCCTACATCACACCTGGCAACCATCATCTGCTAGGCCTACACCACACCTGGCAACCAGCATCTGTTGGGCCTACACCACACCTGGTAAGCAGCATCTCCAAGGCCTACATCACACCTGGCAACCAGCATCACCTAGGCCTACACCACACCTGCCAACCAGCATCTCCTAGGCCTACACCACACCTGGCAACCAGCATCTTCTAGGCCTACACCACACCTGGCAACCAGCATCTCCTAGGCCTACACCGCATCTGGCAAGCAGCATGTGCTAGGTCTACACCACACCTGGCAACCAGCATCACCTAGGCCTACACCACACCTGGCAACCAGCATCTCCTAGGCGTACACCACACCTAGCAACCAGCATCTCCTAGGCCTACACCACAGCTGGCAACCAGCATCTCCTAGGCCTACACCACACCTGGCAACCATCATCTCCTAGGCGTACACCACACCTAGCAACCAGCATTTCCTAGGCCTACACCACACCTGGCAACCAGCATCTCTTAGGTCTACACCACACCTGGCAACCAGCATCTGCTAGGCCTACACCACACCTGGCAACCAGCATCTGCTAGGTCTACACCACACCTGGCAACCATCATCTCCTAGGCCTATACCACACCTGGCAACCAGCATCTCGTAGGCCTACACCACCTGGTAACCAGCATCTCCTAGGCCTACACTACACCTGGCAACCAACATCTGCTAGGTTTACACCACACCTGGCAACCAGCATCTCCTAGGCCTACACCACACCTGGCAACCAGCATCTGCTAGGCCTACACTACACCTGGCAACCAGCATCTGCTAGGTCTACACCACACCTGGCAACCAGTATCTGCTAGGCCTACACCACACCTGGCAACCAGCATCTCCTATGCCTACACCACACCTGGCAACCAGTATCTGCTAGGCCTACACCACACATGGCAATCAGCATCTCCTAGGCCTACACCACACCTGGCAACCAGCGTCTCTTAGACCTACACCACACCTGGCAACCAGCATCTCCTAGGCGTACACCACACATGGCAAGCAGCATCTCCTAGGCCTACACCACGCCTAGCAACCAGCATCTCTTAGACCTACACCACACCTGGTAACCAGCATCTCCTAGGCCTACACCACACATAGCAACCAGCTTCTCTTAGACCTACACCACACCTGGTAACCAGCATCTCCTAGGACTACAGCACACCTAGCAACCAGCAACTCCTAGGCCTCACCACACCTGGCAACCAGCATCTCCTAGGCTTACACCACACATGGCATCCAGCACCTGCTAGGCCTACACCACACCTGGCAACGAGCATCTCCTAGGCCTAGACCACACCTGGCAACCAGCATCTCCTAGGCCTACACCACACTTGGCAACCAGTATCTCCTAGGCCTACACGACACCTGACAACCTGCCTCTCCTAGGCCTACGCTACACCTGGAAACCAACATCTCCTAGGCCTACAGCACACCTGGCAACCAGCAACTCCTAGACCTACACCACACCTGGCAACCAGCATCTCCTAGGCCTGCACCACACCTGGCAACCAGCATCTGTTGGGCCTACACCACACCTGGCAACCAGCAACTCCTAGGCCTACACCACACATGACAACCAGCATCTCCTAGGCCTACACCACGCCTGGGAACCAGCATCTCCTAGGCCTACACCACACCTGACATCCAGCATCTCCTAGGCCTACACCACACCTGGCAACCAGCATCTCCTAGGCTTACACCACACCTGACAACCAGCGTCTCCTAGGCCTACACCACACCTTACAACCAGCATCTCCTAAGCCTACACCACACCTGGCAACCAGCATCTTTTGGGCCTACACCACACGTGACAACCAGCATCTCCTAGGCCTACACCACACCTGGCAAGCAGCATTTCCTAGGCCTACACCACACCTGGCAACCAGCATCTCCTAGGTCTACACTACACCTGGCAACCAGCATCTCCTAGGCCAAAACCACACCTGGCAACCAGTATCTCCTAGGTCTACACCACACCTGGCAACCAGCATCTCCTAGGCCTACACTACACCTGGCAACCAGCATCTGCTAGGTCTACGCCACACCTGGCAACCAGCATCTCCTAGGCCTACACCACACCTGGCAACCAACATCTGCTAGGTCTACACCACACCTGGCAACCAGCATCTGCTAGGCCTACACCACACCTGGCAACCATAATCTCCTAGGCCTACACCACACCTGGCAACCAGCATCTCCTAGGTCTACACCACACCTGGCAACCAGCATCTCCTAGGCCTACACCACACCTGGCAACCAGCATCTGCTAGGTCTACACCACTTTTGGCAACCAGCATCTCCTAGGCCTACACCACACCTGGCAACCAGCATCTGCTAGGTCTACACCACTTTTGGCAACCAGCATCTCCTAGGCCTACACAACACCTGGCAACCAGCATCTGCTAGGTCTTAACCACACCTGGCAACCAGCATCTCCTAGGGCTACACCACACCTGACAACCAGCATCTGCTAGGCCTACACCACACCTGGCAACCAACATCTCCTAGGCCTACACCACACCTGGCAACCAACATCTCCTAGGCCTACACCACACCTGGCAACCAGCATCTGTTGGGCCTACACCACATCTGGCAACAAGCATCTGCTAGGTCTCCACCACATCTGGCAACCAGCATGTGCTAGGTCTACACCACACCTGGCAACCAGCATCTCCTAGGCCTACACCACACCTGGCAACCAGCATCTCCTAGGCGTACACCACACCAAGCAACCAGTATCTCCTAGGCCTACACCACACCTAGCAACCAGCATCTCCTAGGCCTACACCACACCTTGCAACCAGCATCTGCTAGGCCTACACCACACCTGGAAAACCAGCATCTGCTAGGTCTACACCACACCTGGCAACCATCATCTCCTAGGCCTATACCACACCTGGCAACCAGCATCTCGTAGGCCTACACCACACATGGTAACCAGCATCTCCTAGGCCTACACTACACCTGGCAATCAGCATCTGCTAGGTCTACACCACACCTGGCAACCAGCATCTCCTAGGCCTACATCACACCTGACAACCAGCATTTGCTAGGCCTACACCACACATAGCAACCAGCATCTGCTAGGCCTACACTACACCTGGCAACCAGCATCTGTTAGGCCTACACAACACCTGGCAACCAGTATCTGCCTGGCCTACACCACAACTGGCAACCAGCATCTCCTATGCCTACACCACACCTGGCAACCAGCATCTCCTAGGCCTACACCACACATGGCAACCAACTTCTCCTAGGCCTACACCACACCTGGCAACCAGCGTCTCTTAGACCTACACCACACCAGGCAACCAGCATCTCCTAGGCCTACACCACACATGGCTACCAGCATCTTCTAGGCGTACACCACACCTAGCAACCAGCATCTCTTAGACCTACACCACACCTGGTAACCAGCATCTCCTAGGCCTACACCACACCTAGCAACCAGCATCTCTTAGACCTACACCACACCTGGTAACCAGCATCTCCTAGGCCTACACCACACATGGCAACCAGCATCTCCTAGGCCTACAACACACCTAGCAACCAGCATCTCTTAGACCTACACCACACCTGGTAACCAGCATCTCCTAGGACTACAGCACACCTAGCAACCAGCAACTCCTAGGCCTCACCACACCTGGCAACCAGCATCTCCTAGGCTTACACCACACATGGTATCCAGCACCTGTTAGGCCTACACCACACCTGGCAAGCAGCATCTTCTAGGCCTACACCACACCTGGCAACCAGCACCTGTTAGGCCTACACAACACCTGGCAACCAGCATCTTCTAGGCCTACACCACACCTGGCAACCAGCACCTGTTAGGCCTACACAACACCTGGCAACCAGCATCTCCTAGGCCTAGACCACACCTGGCAACTAGCATCTCCTCGGCCTACACCACACCTGGCAACCAGCATCTTCTAGGCCTACACCACACCTGGCAACCAGCACCTGTTAGGCCTACACAACACCTGGCAACCAGCATCTTCTAGGCCTACACCACACCTGGCAACCAGCACCTGTTAGGCCTACACAACACCTGGCAACCAGCATCTCCTAGGCCTAGACCACACCTGGCAACCAGCATCTCCTAGGCCTTCACCACACCTGACAACCAGCATCTCCTAGGCCTACACCACACCTGGCAACCAGCATCTTTTGGGCCTACACCACACCTGACAACCAGCATCTCCTAGGCCTACACCACACCTGGCAACCAGCATTTTCTATGCCTACACCACACCTGGCAACCAGCATCTCCTAGGTCTACACCACACCTGGCAACCAGCATCTCCTAGGCTTACACCACATCTGACAACCAGCATCTCCTAGGCCTTCACCACACCTGACAACCAGCATCTCCTATGCCTACACCACACCTGGCAACCAGCATCTTTTGGGCCTACACCACACCTGACAATCAGCATCTCCAAGGCCTACACCACACCTGGCAACCAGCATTTTCTAGGCCTACACCACACCTGGCAACCAGCATCTCCTAGGTCTACACCACACCTGGCAACCAGCATTTCCTAGGCCAAAACCACACTTGGCAACCAGCATCTCCTAGGTCTACACCAAACCTGGCAACCAGCATCTCCTAGGCCTACACCACACCTGGCAACCAGCATCTGCTAGGTCTACGCCACACCTGGCAACCAGCATCTCCTAGGGCTACACCACTCCTGGCAACCAGCATCTGCTAGGTCTACACCACACCTGGCAACCAGCATCTGCTAGGCCTACACCGCACCTGGCAACAAGCATCTCCTAGGCCTACACCACACCTGGCAACCAGCATCTCCTAGGTCTACACCACACCTGGCAACCAGCATCTCCTGGGCCTACACCACACCTGGCAACCAGCATCTGCTAGGTCTACACCACACCTGGCAACCAGCATCTCCTAGGCCTACACCACACCTGGCAACCAGCATCTGCTAGGTCTACACCACTTTTGGCAACCAGCATCTCCTAGGCCTACACCACACCTGGCAACCAGCATCTGCTAGGTCTACACCACACCTGGCAACCAGCATCACCTAGGCCTACACCACACCTGGCAACCAGCATCTGCTAGGCCTACACCACTCCTGGCAACCAATATCTCCTAGGCCTACACCACACCTGGCAACCAGCATCTGCTAGGTCTACACCACACATGACAACCAGCATCTGTTGGGCCTACACCACACCTGGCAACCAGCATCTGCTAGGTCTACACCACACCTGGCAACCAGCATCTCCTAGGCCTACACCACACCTGGCAACCAGCATCTGCTAGGTCTGTACCACACCTGGCAACCAGCATCTCCTAGGCCTACACCACACCTGGCAACCAGCACCTGCTAGGTGTACACCACACCTGGCAACCAGCATCTCCTAGGCCTACACCACACCTGACAACCAGCATCTGTTAGGCCTACACCACACCTGGCAAGCAGCATCTGTTAGGCCTGCACCACACCTGGCAACCAGCATCTGTTAGGCCTACACCACACCTGGCAACCAGCATCTCTTAGGCCTACACCACACCTGACAACCAGCATCTGTTAGGCCTACACCACACCTGGCAACCAGCATCTGTTGGGCCTACACAATAGACCCAAAATTTTTAAGTAATGTTGACTAAAGTGGCTTCAGGGCCCCTCCGGGGTTAGGGGCCCCTCCGGGGTTAGGGGCCCTCCGGGGTTAGGGGCCCTCCGGGGTTAGGGGCCCTCCGGGGTTAGGGGCCCTCAAGCTTAAGCTGCATTGCTTTCATAGGTGATCCGCTTCTGCCTGCAGCCACGATTTTGTTTATTAGTTCACCTCAAGGGAGGTTCCTTGATGGTGGTGAGGGGCTCTTGATCTAGGTCCCCTCAAGGGAGGTTTCTTGATGTTGGTGAGGGGCTCTTTATCTAGGGTCCCTCAAGGGACGTTCCTTGATGGTGGTGAGGGACTCTTGATATAGGGCCCCTCAAGAGAGGTTCCTTGATGGTGGTGAGGGGCTCTTGATTTAGGGCCCCTCAAAGGAGGTTCCTTGATGTTGGTGAGGGGCTCTTGATCTAGGGCCCCTCAAGGGAGTTTCCTTGATGCTAGTGTGGGGCTCTTGATCTAGGGCCCCTCAAGGGAGGTTCCTTGATGCTGGTGAGGGGCTCTTGATCTAGGGCCCCTCAAGGGAGGTTCCTTGATGCTGGTGAGGGGCTCTTGATCTAGGGCCCCTCAAGGGAGGTTCCTTGACGCTGGTGAGGGGCTCTTGATCTAGGGGCCGCCAAGGGAGGTTCCTTGACGCTTGTGAGGGGTTCTTGATATAGGGCCCCTCAAGAGAGGTTACTTGACGCTGGTGAGGGGTTCTTGATATAGGGACCCTCGAGGGAGGTTCCTTGATGGTAGTGAGGGGTTCTTGATATAGGGCCCCTCAAAGGATGTTCCTTGATGGTGGTGAGGGGTTCTTGATCTAGGACCCCTCAAAGGAGGTTCCTTGATGGTGGTGATGGTTTCTTGATCTAGGGCCCCTCAAGGGAGGTTCCTTGATGGAGGTGAGGGGTTCTTGATCTAGGTCCCCTCAAGGGGGGTTCCTTGACCCTGGTGAGGGGCTCTTGATCAAGGGAATTGAATGTGTTTCCCAGTTCCCTGACTTAAGCCTGAATACCTCCCCCTCCCCCCACAGGTGCTATATAATCCTTACCAGTTCAACGCTCCTCAATAATAATAATAATAATAATAATAATAATAATAATAATAATAATAATAATAATAATAATAATAATAATAATAATAATAATAATAATAATAATAATAATAAATAATGATTATTAACTATGAACGATTCCAGCAACAGAACTATGATTTTATTGTGAAATGTATGAGGTACATAGTTACATGAGGTACATAGTTACATGAGGTACATAGTTACATGAGGTACATAGTTACATGAGGTACATAGTTACATGAGGTACATAGTTACATGAGGTACATAGTTACATGAGGTACATAGTTACATGAGGTACATAGTTACATGAGGTACATAGTTACATGAGGTACATAGTTACATGGGGTACATAGTTACATGAGGTACATAGTTACATGAGATACATAGTTACATGAGGTACATAGTTACATGAGGTACATAGTTACATGAGGTACATAGTTACATGAGGTACATAGTTACATGGGGTACATAGTTACATGAGGTACATAGTTACATGGGGTACATAGTTACATGAGGTACATAGTTACATGGGGTACATAGTTACATGAGGTACATAGTTACATGAGGTACATAGTTACATGAGGTACATAGTTACATGAGGTACATAGTTACATGAGGTACATAGTTACATGAGGTACATAGTTACATGAGGTACATAGTTACATGAGGTACATAGTTACATGAGGTACATAGTTACATGAGGTACATAGTTACATGAGGTACATAGTTACATGAGGTACATAGTTACATGAGGTACATAGTTACATGAGGTACATAGTTACATGGGGTACATAGTTACATGAGGTACATAGTTACATGGGGTACATAGTTACATGAGGTACATAGTTACATGAGGTACATAGTTACATGAGGTACATAGTTACATGAGGTACATAGTTACATGGGGTACATAGTTACATGAGGTACATAGTTACATGAGGTACATAGTTACATGAGGTACATAGTTACATGAGGTACATAGTTACATGAGGTACATAGTTACATGAGGTACATAGTTACATGAGGTACATAGTTACATGGGGTACATAGTTACATGACATAGTTACATGTACATAGTTACATGAGGTACATAGTTACATGGGGTACATAGTTACATGAGGTACATAGTTACATGAGGTACATAGTTACATGAGGTACATAGTTACATGAGGTACATAGTTACATGAGGTACATAGTTACATGGGGTACATAGTTACATGAGGTACATAGTTACATGAGGTACATAGTTACATGAGGTACATAGTTACATGAGGTACATAGTTACATGAGGTTACATGAGGTACATAGTTACATGAGGTACATAGTTACATGAGGTACATAGTTACATGAGGTACATAGTTACATGAGGTACATAGTTACATGAGGTACATAGTTACATGAGGTACATAGTTACATGGGGTACATAGTTACATGAGGTACATAGTTACATGAGGTACATAGTTACATGAGGTACATAGTTACATGAGGTACATAGTTACATGAGGTACATAGTTACATGAGGTACATAGTTACATGAGGTACATAGTTACATGAGGTACATAGTTACATGAGGTACATAGTTACATGAGGTACATAGTTACATGAGGTACATAGTTACATGACATAGTTACATGAGGTACATAGTTACATGGGGTACATAGTTACATGGGGTACATAGTTAAATGGGGTACATAGTTACATAAGGTACATAGTTACATGGGGTACATAGTTACATGGGGTACATAGTTACATGAGGTACATAGTTACATGAGGTACATAGTTACATGAGGTACATAGTTACATGAGGTACATAGTTACATGAGGTACATAGTTACATGAGGTACATAGTTACATGAGGTACATAGTTACATGAGGTACATAGTTACATGAGGTACATAGTTACATGAGGTACATAGTTACATGAGGTACATAGTTACATGAGGTACATAGTTACATGGGGTACATAGTTACATGAGGTACATAGTTACATGGGGTACATAGTTACATGGGGTACATAGTTACATGGGGTACATAGTTACATAAGGTACATAGTTACATGGGGTACATAGTTACATGGGGTACATAGTTACATGAGGTACATAGTTACATGAGGTACATAGTTACATGAGGTACATAGTTACATGAGGTACATAGTTACATGAGGTACATAGTTACATGAGGTACATAGTTACATGAGGTACATAGTTACATGAGGTACATAGTTACATGGGGTACATAGTTACATGAGGTACATAGTTACATGACATAGTTACATGGGGTACATAGTTACATGGGGTACATAGTTACATAAGGTACATAGTTACATGAGGTACATAGTTACATGAGGTACATAGTTACATGGGGTACATAGTTACATGGGGTACATAGTTACATAAGGTACATAGTTACATGAGGTACATAGTTACATGAGGTACATAGTTACATGAGGTACATAGTTACATGGGGTACATAGTTACATGGGGTACATAGTTACATGAGGTACATAGTTACATGGGGTACATAGTTACATGAGGTACATAGTTACATGGGGTACATAGTTACATGGGGTACATAGTTACATGAGGTACATAGTTACATGGGGTACATAGTTACATGGGGTACATGGGGTACATAGTTACATGAGGGTTACATACATAGTTACATGGGGTACATAGTTACATGAGGTACATAGTTACATGGGGTACATAGTTACATGAGGTACATAGTTACATGGGTTACATGTACATAGTTACATGTGGTACATAGTTACATGGGGTACATAGTTACATGAGGTACATAGTTACATGGGGTACATAGTTACATGGGGTACATAGTTACATGAGGTACATAGTTACATGGGGTACATAGTTACATGGGGTACATAGTTACATGGGGTACATAGTTACATGGGGTACATAGTTACATGAGGTACATAGTTACATGGGGTACATAGTTACATGAGGTACATAGTTACATGGGGTACATAGTTACATGGGGTACATAGTTACATGGGGTACATAGTTACATGAGGTACATAGTTACATGGGGTACATAGTTACATGGGGTACATAGTTACATGGGGTACATAGTTACATGGGGTACATAGTTACATGAGGTACATAGTTACATGGGGTACATAGTTACATGAGGTACATAGTTACATGGGGTACATAGTTACATGGGGTACATAGTTACATGGGGTACATAGTTACATGAGGTACATAGTTACATGGGGTACATAGTTACATGAGGTACATAGTTACATGAGGTACATAGTTACATGGGGTACATAGTTACATGGGGTACATAGTTACATGAGGTACATAGTTACATGGGGTACATAGTTACATGAGGTACATAGTTACATGAGGTACATAGTTACATGAGGTACATAGTTACATGAGGTACATAGTTACATGAGGTACATAGTTACATGGGGTACATAGTTACATGTACATAGTTACATGAGGTACATAGTTACATGGGGTACATAGTTACATGTACATAGTTACATGAGGTACATAGTTACATGAGGTACATAGTTACATGGGGTACATAGTTACATGAGGTACATAGTTACATGAGGTACATAGTTACATGGGGTACATAGTTACATGAGGTACATAGTTACATGGGGTACATAGTTACATGGGGTACATAGTTACATGAGGTACATAGTTACATGGGGTACATAGTTACATGAGGTACATAGTTACATGAGGTACATAGTTACATGGGGTACATAGTTACATGAGGTACATAGTTACATGAGGTACATAGTTACATGGGGTACATAGTTACATGAGGTACATAGTTACATGGGGTACATAGTTACATGTACATAGTTACATACATAGGGGTACATAGTTACATGGGGTACATAGTTACATGAGGTACATAGTTACATGAGGTACATAGTTACATGAGGTACATAGTTACATGAGGTACATAGTTACATGAGGTACATAGTTACATGAGGTACATAGTTACATGAGGTACATAGTTACATGGGGTACATAGTTACATGAGGTACATAGTTACATGAGGTACATAGTTACATGGGGTACATAGTTACATGGGGTACATAGTTACATGAGGTACATAGTTACATGGGGTACATAGTTACATGGGGTACATAGTTACATGAGGTACATAGTTACATGGGGTACATAGTTACATGGGGTACATAGTTACATGAGGTACATAGATACATGAGGTACATAGTTACATGGGGTACATAGTTACATGAGGTACATAGTTACATGAGGTACATAGTTACATGGGGTACATAGTTACATGAGGTACATAGTTACATGAGGTACATAGTTACATGGGGTACATAGTTACATGGGGTACATAGTTACATGACATAGTTACATGAGGTACATAGTTACATGGGGTACATAGTTACATGAGGTACATAGTTACATGAGGCACATAGTTACATGAGGTACATAGTTACATGAGGTACATAGTTACATGAGGTACATATTTACATGAGGTACATAGTTACATGAGGTACATAGTTACATGAGGTTACATGAGTACATACATGGGGTACATAGTTACATGAGGTACATAGTTACATGGGGTTACATACATAGTTACATGAGGTACATAGTTACATGAGGCACATAGTTACATGAGGTACATAGTTACATGAGGTACATAGTTACATGAGGTACATAGTTACATGAGGTACATAGTTACATGAGGTACATAGTTACATGAGGTACATAGTTACATGAGGTACATAGTTACATGAGGTACATAGTTACATGAGGTACATAGTTACATGAGGTACATAGTTACATGGGGTACATAGTTACATGAGGTACATAGTTACATGAGGTACATAGTTACATGAGGTACATAGTTACATGAGGTACATAGTTACATGACATAGTTACATGTACATAGTTACATGAGGTACATAGTTACATGAGGTACATAGTTACATGAGGTACATAGTTACATGAGGTACATAGTTACATGAGGTACATAGTTACATGAGGTACATAGTTACATGAGGTACATAGTTACATGAGGTACATAGTTACATGAGGTACATAGTTACATGAGGTACATAGTTACATGAGGTACATAGTTACATGAGGTACATAGTTACATGAGGTACATAGTTACATGAGGTACATAGTTACATGAGGTACATAGTTACATGAGGTACATAGTTACATGAGGTACATAGTTACATGAGGTACATAGTTACATGAGGTACATAGTTACATGAGGTACATAGCTACATGAGGTACATAGTTACATGAGGTACATAGTTACATGAGGTACATAGTTACATGAGGTACATAGTTACATGAGGTACATAGTTACATGAGGTACATAGTTACATGAGGTACATAGTTACATGAGGTACATAGTTACATGAGGTACATAGTTACATGAGGTACATAGTTACATGAGGTACATATTTACATGATGTACATAGTTACATGAGGTACATAGTTACATGAGGTACATAGTTACATGAGGTACATAGTTACATGAGGTACATAGGAGGTACATAGTTACATGAGGTACATAGTTACATGAGGTACATAGTTACATGAGGTACATAGTTACATGAGGTACATAGTTACATGAGGTACATAGTTACATGAGGTACATAGTTACATGAGGTACATAGTTACATGAGGTACATAGTTACATGAGGTACATAGCTACATGAGGTACATAGTACATGAGCAACATAGTAACAGGAGGTACATAGTTACATGAGGTACATAGTTACATGAGGCACATAGTTACATGAGGTACATAGTTACATGAGGTACATAGTTACATGAGGTACATAGCTACATGAGGTACATAGCATAGCTACATGAGCAACATAGTAACAGGAGGTACATAGCTACATGAGGTACATAGTTACATGAGGCACATAGTTACATGAGGTACATAGTTACATGAGGTACATAGTTACATGAGGTACATAGCTACATGAGGTACATAGCTACATGAGCAACATAGTAACAGGAGGTACATAGCTACATGAGGTACATAGTTACATGAGGCACATAGTTACATGAGGTACATAGTTACATGAGGTACATAGTTACATGAGGTACATAGTTACATGAGGTACATATTTACATGATGTACATAGTTACATGAGGTACATAGTTACATGAGGTACATAGTTACATGAGGTACATAGTTACATGAGGTACATATTTATATGATGTACATAGTTACATGAGGTACATAGTTACATGAGGTACATAGTTACATGAGGTACATAGTTACATGAGGTACATAGCTACATGAGGTACATAGCTACATGAGCAACATAGTAACAGGAGGTACATAGCTACATGAGGTACATAGTTACATGAGGCACATAGTTACATGAGGTACATAGTTACATGAGGTACATAGTTACATGAGGTACATAGCTACATGAGGTACATAGCTACATGAGCAACATAGTAACAGGAGGTACATAGCTACATGAGGTACATAGTTACATGAGGCACATAGTTACATGAGGTACATAGTTACATGAGGTACATAGTTACATGAGGTACATAGTTACATGAGGTACATATTTACATGATGTACATAGTTACATGAGGTACATAGTTACATGAGGTACATAGTTACATGAGGTACATAGTTACATGAGGTACATATTTATATGATGTACATAGTTACATGAGGTACATAGTTACATGAGGTACATAGTTACATGAGGTACATAGTTACATGAGGTACATAGCTACATGAGGTACATAGCTACATGAGCAACATAGTAACAGGAGGTACATAGCTACATGAGGTACATAGTTACATGAGGCACATAGTTACATGAGGTACATAGTTACATGAGGTACATAGTTACATGAGGTACATAGCTACATGAGGTACATAGCTACATGAGCAACATAGTAACAGGAGGTACATAGCTACATGAGGTACATAGTTACATGAGGCACATAGTTACATGAGGTACATAGTTACATGAGGTACATAGTTACATGAGGTACATAGCTACATGAGGTACATAGCTACATGAGCAACATAGTAACAGGAGGTACATAGCTACATGAGGTACATAGTTACATGAGGCACATAGTTACATGAGGTACATAGTTACATGAGGTACATAGTTACATGAGGTACATAGTTACATGAGGTACATATTTACATGATGTACATAGTTACATGAGGTACATAGTTACATGAGGTACATAGTTACATGAGGTACATAGTTACATGAGGTACATATTTATATGATGTACATAGTTACATGAGGTACATAGTTACATGAGGTACATAGTTACATGAGGTACATAGTTACATGAGGTACATAGCTACATGAGGTACATAGCTACATGAGCAACATAGTAACAGGAGGTACATAGCTACATGAGGTACATAGTTACATGAGGCACATAGTTACATGAGGTACATAGTTACATGAGGTACATAGTTACATGAGGTACATAGCTACATGAGGTACATAGCTACATGAGCAACATAGTAACAGGAGGTACATAGCTACATGAGGTACATAGTTACATGAGGCACATAGTTACATGAGGTACATAGTTACATGAGGTACTTAGGTACATAATCGTGTGTAGGCTATGAATTGCTCCACCATAGGTCTGGTGAATTAGGAAATCTTTGAGCCATAGTGCTGTTGGTTAGTTTTGACTGGCTCCACAATTCTGGCTCCACAATTCTGTCTCCAGAATTCTGTCTCCACAATTCTGGCTGCAGAATTCTGTCTCCAGAATTCTGTCTCCAGAATTCTGTCTCCAGAATTCTGTCTCCAGAATTCTGTCTCCAGAATTCTGTCTCCAGAATTCTGTCTCCAGAATTCTGTCTCTAGAATTCTGTCTCCACAATTCTGTCTCCACAATTCTGTCTCCAGAATTCTGTCTCCAGAATTCTGTCTCCAGAATTCTGTCTCCACAATTCTGTCTCCACAATTCTGTCTCCACAATTCAGCCACGGAAGTGTGAATTACTTTCTTATTGTGAACTGTTATATTTTTGTAAATTGTTCCAGCTACGTTTTCCTGGCTTATTTTCTTCGGCATCCGTATTTTTGTTTTTGCAAAATGTTTCATCCATGATATTTTGGATTAGTTGTGAGTGGTTCCATCAACCTTATTGCCAGTAAGTTGGTAAGTGTTGCAGTCACTGTATTGCCAGTAAGTTGGTAAGTGTTGCAGTCACTGTATTGCCAGTAAGTTGGTAAGTGTTGCAGTCACTGTATTGCCAGTAAGTTGGTAAGTGTTGCAGTCACTGTATTGCCAGTAAGTTGGTAAGTGTTGCAGTCACTGTATTGCCAGTAAGTTGGTAAGTGTTGCAGTCACTGTATTGCCAGTAAGTTGGTAAGTGTTGCAGTCACTGTATTGCCAGTAAGTTGGTAAGTGTTGCAGTCACTGTATTGCCAGTAAGTTGGTAAGTGTTGCAGTCACTGTATTGCCAGTAAGTTGGTAAGTGTTGCAGTCACTGTATTGCCAGTAAGTTGTTAAGTGTTGCAGTCACTGTATTGCCAGTAAGTTGGTAAGTGTTGCAGTCACTGTATTGCCAGTAAGTTGGTAAGTGTTGCAGTCACTGTATTGCCAGTAAGTTGGTAAGTGTTGCAGTCACTGTATTGCCAGTAAGTTGGTAAGTGTTGCAGTCACTGTATTGCCAGTAAGTTGTTAAGTGTTGCAGTCACTGTATTGCCAGTAAGTTGGTAAGTGTTGCAGTCACTGTATTGCCAGTAAGTTGTTAAGTGTTGCAGTCACTGTATTGCCAGTAAGTTGGTAAGTGTTGCAGTCACTGTATTGCCAGTAAGTTGGTAAGTGTTGCAGTCACTGTATTGCCAGTAAGTTGGTAAGTGTTGCAGTCACTGTATTGCCAGTAAGTTGGTAAGTGTTGCAGTCACTGTATTGCCAGTAAGTTGTTAAGTGTTGCAGTCACTGTATTGCCAGTAAGTTGGTAAGTGTTGCAGTCACTGTATTGCCAGTAAGTTGGTAAGTGTTGCAGTCACTGTATTGCCAGTAAGTTGTTAAGTGTTGCAGTCACTGTATTGCCAGTAAGTTGGTAAGTGTTGCAGTCACTGTATTGCCAGTAAGTTGGTAAGTGTTGCAGTCACTGTATTGCCAGTAAGTTGGTAAGTGTTGCAGTCACTGTATTGCCAGTAAGTTGGTAAGTGTTGCAGTCACTGTATTGCCAGTAAGTTGGTAAGTGTTGCAGTCACTGTATTGCCAGTAAGTTGGTAAGTGTTGCAGTCACTGTATTGCCAGTAAGTTGGTAAGTGTTGCAGTCACTGTATTGCCAGTAAGTTGGTAAGTGTTGCAGTCACTGTATTGCCAGTAAGTTGGTAAGTGTTGCAGTCACTGTATTGCCAGTAAATTGTTAAGTGTTGTAGTCACTGTATTGCCAGTAAGTTGTTAAGTGTTGTAGTCACTGTATTGCCAGTAAGTTGGTAAGTGTTGCAGTCACTGTATTGCCAGTAAGTTGGTAAGTGTTGTAGTCACTGTATTGCCAGTAAGTTGGTAAGTGTTGCAGTCACTGTATTGTCTGTTAGTTGTTAAGTGTTGCAGTCACTGTATTGTCTGTTAGTTGTTAAGTGTTGCAGTCACTGTATTGTCAGTTAGTTGTTAAGTGCTGCAGTCATTGTATTGTCAGTTAGTTGTTAAGTGCTGCAGTCACTGTATTGTCAGTTAGTTGTTAAGTGTTGCAGTCACTGTATTGTCAGTTAGTTGTTAAGTGTTGCAGTCGCTGTATTGCCAGTTAGTTGTTAAGTGTTGCAGTCACTGTATTGTCAGTTAGTTGTTAAGTGCTGCAGTCACTGTATTGTCTGTTAGTTGTTAAGTGTTGCAGTCACTGTATTGTCAGTTAGTTGTTAAGTGTTGCAGTCACTGTATTGTCAGTTAGTTGTTAAGTGCTGCAGTCACTGTATTGTCAGTTAGTTGTTAAGTGTTGCAGTCACTGTATTGTCAGTTAGTTGTTAAGTGTTGCAGTCACTGTGTTGTTTGTTATAAAGTGTTGAAGCCTTGTTATTGTTAGTTGAGAAATGTTCCAGTCATTTGCATGCTACAGCCATGCTGTAGCATGCAAAGTGTATGTTACAGTTTATTTGGCTTATGTCACACTGCCATATAGGCTGCCTCCCAACCAGCGAACTGGGTGCTAAGGGTTTAACGATTATTAGGGTACCCGTCGTTAAATCAGTACCTTGGTTAATTGTCCAATCACAGGCAAGCCCTTCAAATGTCAGGCAATGTCGTTCACGTGGTGTCAGTATTTGCAGACTTGCCTACCTGCTGGTTGAGTACGGTGCTCTCTTTCTGGCTTTTGTTTTACCATCTGTCACCGTCGTGTATACTTATCATTATTCCATCTGTACATAGTATGCATAGTGGGTGAAGGTAAAATATACATTATAGTCTATCTGGTGAGTTTGTTTTGCTCCAGACTCCATTACGACCAGGTCACAGGCCATTCATTACCTGTGTTCGTAATACACGTCCTATTTCGACGTGAGCCACGCCCCCTCGCTCGCTCCAAGAGCAAGGCAAACTGGGGTCTTGAAGATTAAAGTGGTCTAAGTCTATTTAGACTTCAGTGTACTCCCTCGGTCCCTCCCTTAACCTGAGGAGCCTTCTATCTTCTTTACTCCCGCCACCCTAACTCCCATCTCACATGCCCCTTCACACACTCCCTTTCAACTCATTGCCCATATGTGCTCCCTCACACTTTGAAAAATACCTCCTCTACTCTCTCCATTATACCTAAACTCCCTCTCACCTCCCACATAAACGTCAGAGAGAAAGAGAGTAGAGAGAGAGAAAGAGAAAGAGAAAGAGAGAGAGAGAGAGAGATAGAGAGAGAGAGAGAGAGAGAGAGAGAGAGAGAGAGAGAGAGAGAGAGAGAGAGAGAGAGAGAGAGAGAGAGAGAGAGAGAGAGAGAGAGAGAGAGAGAGAGAGAGAGAGCGGCTGCCCTGGTGTCCTACCTGTCTCAATAAAGAGCCCCTTACACACCCATCAACTAAAGCTGAACACAGTCATGAGGAGCCAGTCTATCAGCATCCCGTCTTTCAGCATTAGATGCTTCATTACCAGTGCTGGGAAGCTCACGCACAGTTGCGTGAACACTCAGCATCCCAACATGATGGCTGCTATTGGATGACACGACTGAAAAATTATGCTGGAATTCCTGGCTGCACTTCATGGATGAGAAGAAACAGGCCAGCTCAATGAGCAGGTGTTGGTGTGCTTGTCTACAAGTGTGCGTGACCATCTCGTTGGTGTTACCATCCCTACTCACCTAGCAATGATGTTCTTCATGCTACGCTTGAACTCTAGTATGTACCTGTGAACTAGCATGTGCACTGTATAAACCTCAGTGGTAACATGCAGACTCCATCAACTTTCAAATTAATAATGTGGACTCTCGTCTGCTTTAACATAAATATCAACGTATCATAATTAATGGTGACCTAAAAACAGCATCTTATAGAGAGGGACTTGACATCTTATAGAGAGGGACTTAACATCTTATAGAGAGGGACTTGACATCTTATAGAGAGGGACTTAACATCTTATAGAGAGGGACTTAACATCTTATAGAGAGGGACTTGACATCGTATAGAGAGGGACTTGACATCGTATAGAGAGGGACTTGACATCGTATAGAGAGGGACTTGAAATGTTTGCAGTGTTTGACATGAGAAACTTTGTTGATTTCCCTACTCACGTCTTTGGCTCCTCCCATAATCATATTACTACTACTATTACTACTACTACTACTACTATTACTACTACTACTACCACTACTATGCTGCTGCCACTCGCTGCTGCTGTAACTGCTACCACAACAGCATGTGCTGCTGCTGCTGCAGCTGCTGCTGCTGCTGCAGCAGCAGCTGCGCAGCTGCAGCTGCAGCAGCGCTGCCACTGCTGCTGCTGCTGCTGCCTGCACTGCGCTGCTGCTGCTGCCGCCAACGCTGCTGCTGCTGCTGCTGCTGCTGCTCTGCTGCTGCTGCACTGCCTGCCTGCTGCACTGCTGCTGCTGCCCCTCTGCTGCTGCTGTGCCACTCGCTGCTCGCTGCTGCTGCTGCTGCAACTGCTGCTGCTCAACGCTGCACTCGCATACTGCGCTGCTGCTGCTGCTGCTGCTGTGCGCCGCCGCTGCTGCTGCTCTGCTGCTCTGCTGCTGCTGCTGCTGCTGCTGCTGCTGCTGCTGCTGCTGCTGCTGCTGCCTGCTGCTGCTGCTGCTGCTGCTGCTGCTGCTGCTGCAACTGCTGCGCGCTGCTGCTGCTGCTGCTGCGCTGCTGCGCTGCTGCTGCTGCTGCTGCTGCTGCTGCTGTCTGCTGCCGCTGCTGCTGCTGCTGCGCATGCTGCTGCTGCGTATGCTGCTGCTGCTGCTGTGGCTGCTGACTGTGCTGCTGCGCTGCTGCTGCTGCTGCTGCCTGCTGCTGGTGCTGCTGCTGCTTGCTGCCTGCTGCGCTGCTGCTGCTGCTGACTGTACTGCTGCTGCTGCTGCTGCTGCTACTATGCTACTGCCGCTGCTGCTGCTACACCACCTGCTACTACTGCTGCACTCTCTCTGCTACTGCTAATAATCTACTACCGCTACTACTACTACTACTACTACTACCACCACCACTACTACTACTACTACTACTACCACTACTACTACTACTACTACTACTACTACTACTACAATTGGGTGTACATGCCAGACGCCCCTTTACATGCAGAACATGCCGGGCAAACTTAAGGCTAACTTAAGATTAATAAGACTAACTTAAGATTAATAAGGCAATAGCAGTGCACAATTGTACATGTGGGCATCAAGTGAATTACAATGAATTCACGAAAATTTATTATTCAATTAGTTGATGCTATGTTTTTAGTAAGTATGGCAGAGGAGAATTAGTTTTGTTTATTAACCTGAGATGGACACAATGGAATAATTAACGTTACATTTCAGATGATTACAGATATTGAGAGTGAGCATATATTGATTATAATGATTTACCTATGTTCACGATATTGAGCAAATGAACGTATAGGATAGGTTAAGGACAAAAGGTGTTTTCTAACTATTTTTAAAAATGCTAGCTGAGTCAGTGGTTCTGAAAATTTCTGGCAGAGAGTTCCAGATTTTGGGTCCTTTTATGTAAAGTGAGTTTTTGAAAAGATTTAACCTGACACGGGAAAAGGCATAGTCTCTTGTTAACCCATTGGTTATGATGGATCAAGGCTGTCTTTACGACACTGAAGGTTCCAACAGAACCAGGTGAAGAATATACACTTACATCCTGGCTGTGGGAACCAGGAATCTGGCCGGCCCTTTGCCTTGAGTTCGCTGCCTCCGATATGAATGCTCTTCTCCATGGCGATGTTGACAACCAAGTGAATGCCCTCAGTGAACACATCCTTGGGGAAGGAATAAGTGGAATCCCACTATTTATAACAGGAACCCGAGCAGGCAAGCCTGTTGGCAAATGGAAGGAGTCTAAAAGAAGAAAACAGACATTAGGTAGAGTGTTCTCCAAAATCTGGTGGTCATTCTTCAAGGGCCGACAGAGTTATTCACCTAACGAAATTATTTCCCCTCTAAACCGGTAGGATAGGAACGTCTCTACTAGCAGTCAGGAACTTGCATCTTTGCAAGTTCCTGATCCAGTAAGGAATCCTCTTTAGATAGCCGTAAAATCTGAGTTAAAGTTGTCAGTAGTGACAATAAGGAAGGGTGAAGTGGACATTCTTAAATCGCTGGACCAAGAAATGGCTGTGGGCTCAAATAAGGTGAGCCCAAGATTGCTGAGTAGATATACAAACCAGCTAGCGTCACGTCCATCCCGCATCTATCAGCACTGCCTAGCACATTGTAAGTGGCCTTCTCTGTAGAAAGAGGCAAATATTGCCCCAGTTTACAAAAAGAAAAAAAAAAAAAAGATTATCAGAGCAAAAAACCAACTGCAAACCAGTGTCACTTCTGTCAATCACTGGCAAAATTCTTGTGACAATAATCTCACGTCAGATGTCATTTTTTCGACTACCCCTTGCTTCATTATAACCGTCAATATGGCTTCAGAAAAGGTCACTCTGCTGGTTATCTTCTGTTAAACTTCTCCACTAAGTGTCACAAAGATCAGCTGTTTAGTAGCACTGGTGCTTTTGACACCAGGGACGTAAGACGGTCCACTGGTGCTTTTGGCACCAGGGACGTAAGACGGTCGCGCATGCCTTGGCGCATGATGGCGATGGCTTAGTCGAGAACGCCGGGAAGCTTCTGCAGGCGGCTCTTGGTAAAACTACTAGGTCTTGGAGTCGCTGGCTCTGCACTATACCTTCTCAGTGATTACTTTCAATGTAGATCTCTGAGAGTAGTTCTCAATGGGACAGTGTCAGCAAGACACTACTGGTGCAAGTGTGCTTTAAGGAAGTGTGCATAGGTCGTTGTTATGGAATGTCTATTTCAGTGACCTTCTTCAACTCATCCAAGAATCTCATGCACATACAGATGATTGTACACTGACATTAACTTATCCAAGAAAGGAAATGCCATCTGTTCAAAGTTACATAAATCTTCAGCAAACAGCCATATTAATCTGGAAAAAATGATGGCAGGTCACATTTGCTCCTGAGAAAACACACATGATGATGGTCTCTAGGCACCATGATGGTAATGCTGGAGCAGTGGTAAGAATGAATGGAAGAATGTTGGTACTCGGGATTGAAGTTGATATCGTTGGGGTGAAATGTGACCGAATCTGGGTTTGCACAGTGGCTGGGGGCTGGGTCAGGGTCAGCCTAGAGGTTATTGAGGAAACTTAAGGCACCCGGAATAGGAGGAGAAATTTTTTCCTGGGTAGAGGCATGGCTGACAAATAGGCAGCAGAGAGTTTGCATAAATGGGGAGAAATCAGAATGGGGGCACGTCGCAAGCGGTGTTCCTCAGGGGTCAGTGTTGGGCCCGTTGTTGTTCACAATTTACATAAACGACATAGATGAGGGAATAAATAGCGACATAAGCAAATTTGCTGATGACACCAAAATAGGCCGTCCAATTCATTCTAATGAGGACACTAGAGCACTCCAGGATGATTTGAATAGACTGATGCAAAGGTCGGAGAAGTGGCAGATGCAGTTTAATATTGACAAATGCAAAGTTCTAAATGTTGGACAGGTAAATAACCATGCCACATATAAACTAAATAATGTAGATCTTAATACTACTGATTGCGAAAAGGATTTAGGAGTTCTGGTTAGCAGTAATCTAGAACCAAGACAACAGTGCATTAGTGTTCGCAATAAAGCTAACAGAATTCTTGGCTTCGTATATAGAAGTATAAATACTGGAAGTCCTCAGGTTGTTCTTCAACTCTATATATCCTTGGTTAGGCCTCATTTAGACTATGCTGCTCAGTTCTGGTCACCGTATTACAGAATGGATATAAATGCTCTGGAAAACGTACAGAGGAGGATGACAAAGATGATACCAAGTATCAGAAATCTTCCCTATGAGGATAGACTGAGGTCCCTGAATCTGCACTCTCTCGAGAGGCGTAGAATTAGGGGGGATATGATCGAGGCTTATAAATGGAAAACAGGAATAAATAAAGGGGATGTAAATAGCGTGCTGAAAATTTCCAGCCAAGACAGGACTCGCAGCAATGGTTTCAAGTTGGAAAAATTCAGATTCAGGAAGGATATAGGAAAGCACTGGTTTGGTAATAGAGTTGTGGATGACTGGAATAAACTCCCGAGTACAGTTATTGAGGCTAAAACGTTGTGTAGTTTTAAAAATAGGTTAGATAAATACATGAGTGGGTGTGGGGGTGTGAGTTGGATCTAACTAGCTTGTGCTGCTTCATCTGGCGTCGTGCTCCTTCCTTGAGTGGAGGTGACCAGACTGGGTGGGTCATTGGACTAATCCGGGAGATGGGGTCATTGGGTTAATCCGGGGGGGGGGGGGGGACATGGACCTGCTCCACATGGGTCAGTTAGGCCTGCTGCAGTGTTCCTTTTTTCTTATGTTCTTATGTTTATTCTTGCAGAGGTAACATGATGTTTTGAAAAGCAAAGGTTGCATGTGATTCTGGATTTTTTCCCAAGAGCTTTTTAACATGTCCCACAGGTATACTGTACTACCATCCTGCCTGTATCCTATTTACAACTGGGTACCACAAGAACCTGATCTTCACTTTACCTTTCAGCTCTGCACTCAGGTGTGAGCGGGTATGGGTATGTGGAATGTGGGTATGGGTATGTGGGATGCAATTAGTATGGAGACTTATTTCACATTAAAAACTTTTATGTTGTATAACATCATGTATCATATATCCTACAGCATCTTCTTTCTGTCATGATCACTGATGTTTATCTTATCCTGGGCTTCACTGTACCTTCCAACTCTGCACTCAGGTGTGCTGTTATGAGGTCAATGCATGGATGTGTGGGATGTAATTAGTGTGGAGACTATAGTACTATATAGACTAGAGTACTGCATTACAATGGTTAATACCAAACAGAACACGTTCCTTACCAGTAATATAACTATAGTACTGCATTACAATGGCTAATACCAAACAGAACACGTTCCTTACCAGTAATATAGCTATAGTACTGCATTACAATGGTTAATACCAAACAGAACACGTTCCTTACCAGTAATATAACTATAGTACTGCATTACAATGGTTAATACCAAACAGAACACGTTCCTTACCAGTAATATAACTATAGTACTGCATTACAATGGTTAATACCAAACAGAACACGTTCCTTACCAGTAATATAACTATAGTACTGCATTACAATGGTTAATACCAAACAGAACACGTTCCTTACCAAACGACTTTAACTTTATTTTACTGATACTTTGGTTTAATTTAACGAGGAAAATATCTTGACTGGCAACAAAGTCTTACACCTCCCTAGCAACTGTCAGTGAACGAGTCTCAGGTTGCCAGTTGCTGGCAAGGACGTCACACCAACACTGGAGAAGCATGAAACGTGTGGTGTATACAGCGGAGAGTGCACCGTCAACAATATATCTGCTTTTATCCGCAAACACAGCTTCATCTTGGTCAATGTCTAGGCACCTCGACTCTTCATCTAGATCACAATGACCAACGAACTCTTTAATAATTAAACTTTCCAAAATTTCATTTACAGAATAATAGATATTTTTACATTGATAATTTCGCAAAAATCATTGTGAACCTAACGAAAACAGTATATATTTTATTTTATTTATTTATTATTATATAATGTTAGGTAAAGTTTTCTAAGGTTCTTTTGGTACAAAATTATTAATATTTACATTTACATAAATGAAGAAATATATATCTTTAAATGTATAAGAAAATTTTAGATACAGTAATTGTGAAAAAGAGATTCAAGATGTAAAGAAACCAAGGAGGGGGGGTTGAATTATAGCTCTAGGCCTTTCGTGTTGCAATGAACACATTTCAGGAGCTTGCAAGAGCCGTTCCCCTGAATAAATCTTCTTGGACTTCCTACTCATTTCTACAACTTTTCAAGGAACATTAACTTTGTAAAGAGAACTTGACCAAAACCTAAGTGATAACTCGACCTTCTTCCACTGGGAAATTCTACCTACTACACTTCACCTGAGACCAGAAAGTAATCACCAATCATCACAATGCTTCACATTCTTCAAGACTACGGTGCTCATCACCTTATCCTAGGATGAGGGACTGATTATCTCGTCTTCCACTGTGTTATATAGATTCCTTCAGTCTTTATATTACGGTCATGCGTTGTGTTGAGAAAGCCACTGGATGGTGCAACATCTACTAGTACAGATACCCAGATGTTGCTTATGTGTCTAATTCATCATCTTGTCAGTATTGTATATACCATTGATATGCGGCGGCGGCAGCAGCAGCAGTAGTAGTAGTAGTAGTAGTAGCAGTAGAAGTGGTAGTAGTAGTAGTATAAGAGTAAAAAGAAGAATAATGATCACTGCAGGAGAGTTAATGAGCCACGAGGGTGGGAACAAAAACACAAGGTTGAACTCACTGGAGAGAACTTACCTGAGCACAAGACAGGACAGGAAGAAGAGGAGGACGAGTTGAAGATCAGGTCACGTCGCAAGTGTTCTGAAGGTTGGTGTATATGGCTACTACCACATCTACCTCTACCCTCTACCATTACTACCACATCTACCTCTACCCTCTACCATTACTACCACATCTACCTCTACCCTCTACCATTACTACCACATCTACCTCTACCCTCTACCATTACTACCACATCTACCTCTATCCTCTACCATTACTACCACATCTACCTCTACCATTACTACCACATCTACCTCTACCCTCTACCATTACTACCACATCTAACTCTACCCTCTACCATTACTACCACATCTACCTCTACCCTCTACCATTACTACCACATCTAACTCTACCCTCTACCACTACTACCACATCTAACTCTACCCTCTACCATTACTACCACATCTAACTCTACCCTCTACCATTACTACCACATCTACCTCTACCCTCTACCATTACTACCACATCTAACTCTACCCTCTACCATTACTACCACATCTACCTCTACCCTCTACCATTACTACCACATCTACCTCTACCCTCTACCATTACTACCACATCTACCTCTACCCTCTACCATTACTACCACATCTAACTCTACCCTCTACCATTACTACCACATCTACCTCTACCCTCTACCATTACTACCACATCTACCTCTACCCTCTACCATTACTACCACATCTACCTCTACCCTCTACCATTACTACCACATCTACCTCTACCCTCTGCCATTGCTGCCACTGCCTCTGCCATTGCTGCCACCTGCACTCTGCGTGTGCACCACTTCCTCTGCCATTGTGCCACCACTGCCTCTACCATTGCTGCCACCACTGCCTCTGCCATTACTACCACCACTGTCTTGCGTTGCTGCTGCCCATGCTGCCATTGCTGCCACTGCATCTGCCATTGCTGCCACCACTGCACTCTGCCGTTTCTGCATATGCATCTGCCATTACTGCCACTGCCTCTGCCGTTCTTCCTTGCTGCATCTGCCGTTTGCGATGCACTACCTCTGCCGTTAATGGCTCTCTGGCTTCCTCTACCATTGTTGCCACCACTGCCTTTACCATTGCTGCCACTGCTGTCTGCAATTGCTGCCACCACTGCCTCTGCCATTACTGCCACCACTGCCTCTCTGGTGCTGCCACCGCTGCCTCTACAGTGCTGCTGCCACTACCTCTGCCGTTACTACCACCACTGCCTCTACCATTACTCCACCACTGCCTCTGCAATTGCTGCCGCACTACCTCTACAGTTACTGCCTGCACTCTGCCGTTGCTGCCACTGCCTCTGCAGTTACTGCCACCACTGCATCTGCCATTGCTGCTTGCCACTGCACTCCAGCCATTGCTACTGCCACTACCTCTGCCAAATTTACGACTACCGCCACTCTACCATTAATAATGTACCTGGCTTCCTCTGGCATTGCTGCCACTATCTGCGTTGCTGCCACCACTGCCTCACCTGGTTAAGCTGCAAATTGCCTCTACAATTGCTACTGCCACTGCCTCTGCCATTACTGCCACCACTGCCTCTACAGTTACTGCCACTGCCTCCTGCAGTTGCTACTGCCACTGCATCTTGGGTGCTGCCACCTCCTCTGCCGTTTGCCACCACTACTCTTTCCACATTTATACCACCACTGCCTCTGCCATTACTGCCACCACTATATCTGCAGTACTGCCACCACTGCCTCTGCCATTACTACCACCACTGCCTCTGCCATTGCTGCACCGCTGCACTCTACAGTGCTCTGCCTGCTGCATACAATTTACTGCTGCCACTGCCTCGCCATTACTTTGCCACCACTGCCTCTGCAGACATACCTTTTCCTCACGGTGCCTGCCACTGCCTCTGCCATTAGTGCACTACCTCTGCCATTGCTGCCACCACTGCACTCTGCCATTACTGCCTGCCTCTGCCATTTACGTGCCACTATCTGCAAATTAATAATGCCACCAACTTCCTCTGCCATTACTACCTGCCTCTGCCGTTACTGCCACCACTGCACTCTACAATTGCTGCCACTATGCCTCTGGTTACTGCTACTGCCTGCCATTACTGCCACCACTACCTCTGCCGTGCTGTACCCTGCCACTACCTTATATGCATTACTGCCACTGCCTCTAACATTACCACCACTACATCTGCCATTGCTACTATATACCAGTTACTGCCTGCCTATCTACAATTACTGTGCCACTATCTGCCATTACTGCCACCACCTGCCTCTGCAGTGCTGCCACCACTATCTCTGATTCTCTGCATGCCTCACTATTACTGCACTATCACCACCAATTACTACCACTGCCTCTGGTGCTGCCTGCACCTCTGCATTACTGCTACCACTGCCTCTGCCAGTACTACTAACTCTGCTGCTTTCTGCACTACTCACCATTACTACTGCCACTACCTCTTGCAGTTTGTGCTGCCCATATACTCTGCCATTGCCACCACTACCTCTACCATTACTGCCACCACTACCTCTTGCCATTACTGCACCTCTACCGTTGCCTGCACTACTCTGCAATTACTGCGCACTACTCTGCAGTTGCTATTACACATCTGCCGAACTGCTACCACTGCACTCTGCATTACTACCACCACTACCTCTACCATTACTACCACCACTACCTATACCATTACTACCACCACTACCTCTACCATTACTACCACCACTACCTCTACCATTACTACCACCACTACCTCAACCATTAATAATACCACCACTACCTCTACCATTATTACCACCACTACCTCTACCATTACTACCACCACTACCTCTACCATTTAACACCGCGCTATCGCAGTGCTACCGCACTGCACTCTGCCGTTACTTTAAAACCACTGCACTCTGCCGTTACTGCCGCCACTGCCTCTGCCATTGCCACTGCACTCTGCAGTTACTGCCACCACTGCATCTGCCATTACTGCCACCACTACATACCATTGCCACACATGCCTCTGCATTGCTACCACCACTATATGGTTTCTTCATGCACCTACCTCTACCATTACTGCCACCACTTTGCCTCACTATTGCTACCACCACTCTTACCTCTGCCATTACTACCACCACTGCACTCTGCAAATTGCTACCATAGCTGCATGCTGTAGGTTACTGCCTGCTACATCTGCATTTGCCCTTGCCTCTGCCATTGCTACCACCACACTACCAGACACTTTCACCTGCTCCTCTGCCATTCTGCCACCACTGCCTCTGTCGGTACTGCCACCACTACCTCTGCCATTACTGCTATCATAGTGCCTTTGCCACCACTACTGCCATTGCTTTGCCGCCTTACATCTGCCATTACTGCCACCACTATATCTCCATTACTGCCACCCACTGCCTCTTTGCCATTACTACCATCCTGCCTCTGCCATTGCTGCCGCTGCCTCGATAGGTAATGTGCACCACTACCTCTGCCATTGTGCCACCACCATCTGCCATTACTGCCACCACTACCTCCTGCCATTGCTACCACTGCCTGCCATTGCTGCCACCACTGCCTCTGCCATTGCTGCCACCACTGCACTCTGCCGTTACTGCACCACTGCCTCTGCCATTACTACCACCACCTGCTCTGCCAGTTCACTCTTGCACTGCCTCTGCCATTGCTGCCACCACTTCCTCTCCGCCATTACTGCCACCTGCCTCTAGCACCAGTTGCTGCTGCCGCTGCCTCTGCCATTGCTGCCACCACTGCATCTGCCATTACTACCGCGCTATCTGCCATTATGCCATTATGCCTCTACCATTACTACCACCACTACCTCAATAATTAATGTCTCATATATCTGCCATTATTGCCACTGCCTCTGTAGTTCTTTCTTTGCATATCTGCCATTGCTGTACTTTTTTTATCTGCCATTGCCACTGTCTGCGTTGCTCACCACCACTGCCTCTACCGTTCACTGCCACCACTACCTCTACCATTACTACCACCACTGCTCTACCATTGCTACCACCACTGCCTCTGCCATTACTACCACCACTACCTCTGCAAATTGCTGCCACCACTGCCTGTGCCGTTGCTGCCACCACTGCCTCCTCTGCCATTGCTGCTACACTGCTCCTGCCGTTGCTGTGCCACTGCACTCTCCAAGTACTGCTGCCACACCTCTGCCGTTACTGCCATCCACTTTCCTCTGCCATTACTATATACTACCTCAATAAATTATTAATACCACCACTATCTGCCATTATTATACACTGCCTCTGCCATTACTGCCACTGCCTCTGCCATTACTACACTGCTATCTTACCATTACTACCACCACTACCTCTACCATTACTACCACCACTGCCTCTACCGTACTACTACCACTACCTCTACCATTGCTGCCACTACTGCCTCTGCCATTACTGCCACTTTTCACCTCTACCATTGCTACTTGCTGCTATCTTGTAAATTACTGCCACCGCTGCATCTCATATTACTACCCTGCTGTATCTGCATTACTACCACCACTACCTCTGCCATTACTACCACCACCACCTCTACCATTGCTACTACTGCCTCTACCATTGCTACCACTACCTCCTGCCATTGCTACCACTACCTCTACTGCCATTACTACCATCACTACGTCTACATTGCTACCACCACTACATCTGACCATTAATAATACCACCACTACCTCTACCATTGTGCCACCACTGCCTCTGCCATTACTACCACCACTACCTCTACCATTGCTGCCACTGCTCTGCCATTGCTGCCACCACTACCTCTGCATTACTACCACTACCTCTGCCATTGCTACTGCTACTGCCTCTGCCATTGCTACCACCACTACCTCTACCATTGTTATACTTACTACCTCTGCAAATTACTGCCACCACTGCCTCTGCCATTACTGCCACTGCCTCTGCCGTTGCTGCCTTTGCTCATACTTGTTGCATCCTGCCTGCCTCTCTGCATTACTACCTACTGCTCTACCATCACTACCACGGTAATAACACCTACCATCACTACCACGGTAATAACACCTACCATCACTACCACCACTATCTGTACTCTGCTACCTCTACCAAGTACTGCCACTGCCTCTGCCATTGCTGCTTACTGCTGCCTCTTGTTACTCTGCCACTCATATCTGCATTGCTGCCACCACTATCTGTGATTACTGCCTTGCTGCACTCTACCGTGCTGCCACCACTGCCTCTGCCATTCTGCCTTGCCTGCATACCATTACTACCACCACTACCTCTGCAGTTGCTCTGCCACTGCCTCTGCCATTACTACTACCACTATCTTCCATTACCACTGCCTCTCTCATTGTACCTTTCCTCTGCCATTACTGCACCACTGCCTCTCGCCATTGCTGCCACCACTGCTCATGGTGCTGCCACTGCCTCTGCCATTGCTCTTACCACTTTCCTCTGCCATTACTACCACCACTTTCCTCTGTTCACTGCTGCCTGCCATCTGTGGTTATGCACCACTGCCTCTGCCATTGCTGCCACTACCTCTAACGTGCTCTGCCACTTCACCTCTACTATTGCTACCACCACTGCCTCTGCCATTGCTACCACCACTGCCTCTGCCGTTGCTGCCACCATGCATGCCGTTACTGCCACCACTGCCTCTCTGATTACTGCACCACTATACCATTACTACCACCGCTGCCTCTGCATTGCTGCCACCACTGCCTCTGCCAAATTGCTGCCTGCTGTCTCTGATTCTCTGCCACTATCTCTGCTACTGCCACCCCCTGCCTCTGCAAACACTCATCACTGCCTCTGCCCGTTACTACTCTTGTCTGCAGTTCTGCTGCGCTCTATCTGCCATTGCTGCCACCACTGCCTCCTGCCATTTACTGCCTGCATCTGCCATGCTGCCACCACTGCCTCTACCATTGCTACACCACTATCTGCAGTTGCTACCACTGCCTCTGCCATTACTGGCACGTTTTATCTGCCGGGTACTGCCACTACTGCCTCTGCCATTTACTGCCGCTATCATGAACATTTACTGCCACTACACTCTGGTTGCTGCCTACTACCTCTGGAACACTGCCACTGCCTCTGCCATTGCTGCACCGCTGCACTCTGCGTTTACTGCTGCCACTGCACTCTGCCATTACTGCCACCACTACATCTGCCATTACTACGCCACTATAAACTGCCACCACTTTGCATCTGCATATTCCTTCTTCATGCGGCGAGGAGGTTGCTGCCACCACTGTCTGCCATTTACTGCCACCTGCCTCTGCCATTACTGCCACCACTGCCTCTGCCATTACTACCACCACTACCTCTCTTGTTACTGCCACCACTACCTCTGTTCCTGCCTGCCTCTACTGAATTCTGCACTTCTGCCTCTATGCGTACTACTCACCACTGTCTGCAGGTGCTGCCACCGCTGCCTCCTGCCATTACCACCACCACTGCCTCTGCCATTACTGCCACTGCATCTCTGCCATTTGCCGTCACTGCTGCGAACATGCCATGCTCATCTGCCGTTGCTGTACCGCTGCATCTGCCAAATTTGCCTTGCACTGGCATCTTTGCATTACTGTCCGCTGCCTCTACCATTACTGCCACACTGCCTCTGCCATTACTGCGCCCACTGCCTCTGCCATTGCTGCCTGCTACCTCTGCCATTACTGTTCACCACTGCCTCTGCGTGCTACCACCACTACCTCTGCATTACTGCCTTGCCTCTGCCATTGCTACCACTTTATCTGTGTACTACCACACTGCCATCTGCATTACTACTACCTCTGCCATTACTACTCTGCCTCTGCCATTACTGCCACTGCCTCTGCCATTGCTACCATGCTGTCTGCCGTGCGTTGCTGCCCAATCTTTGCGTCTACCAGTGCTACCATACTACCTCAGCCATTAATAATACCACCACTACCTCTACCATTATACTGCCTGCCTCTACCATTACTGCCACTGCCTCTACCATTACTGCCACCACTATCTACCATTACTACCACCACTACCTCTGCCATTCTTCTATACTACCTCTGCCAAGTACTGCCACTACTACCTCCTGCTGCGCCTGCGCACCACCTCTGCCATTACCACCACTACCTCTGCAAGTACTGCCTGCACTCGCCTCTACCAGTGCTGCCCCATACCTCTGTAAACTACTGCCACCACTACTCTCTTATTTTACTTTCTGCCATGCGCTCTGCAAATTTCTGCTACCTCTGCGTGCTGCCACTACATGCCATTGCACCACTTGCTCTTATCTGCCATTACTGCCACCCTGCCTCTGCCATTACTGCCACCACTACCTCTGCCATTACTGCCACCACTACCTCTGCCGTTTGCTGCTTACCGCTGCCTCTGCCATTGCTGCACCACTGCCTCTTGCCATTACTGCCACCACTGCACTCTGCCATTACTGCCACCACTGCCTCCTGCCATTGCTGCCACTGCCTCCACCATTGCTGCCACCACTGCCTCTGCCATTGCTACCACCACTGCCTCTGCCGTTGCTGCCACCACTACCTCTGCCATTGCTACCACTATCACCATTGCTACCACTGCCTCTGCCATGCTATACCACTGCCTCTGCCATTACTGCCACTGCACTCATGTTCTGCCTCTACCATTACTGCCACCACTGCCTCTGCCATTACTACCACCACTGCCTCCATTACTACCACCACTACCTCTACCATTACTACCACCACTACCTCTCACTCATTACTGCCACCACTACTCTGCCATTACTACACCACTACCTCTACCATTGCTGCCACTGCACTCTGCTATTACTGCCACCACTACCTCTACCATTACTACCACCGCTTCTCCATTGCTACCACACCACTACCTCTGCCATTACTACCACCACTGCCTCTGCAATTACTACCACTACTCTGCAGTGCTGCCACTACCTCTGCCATTGCTACCTACTACTCTACCATTACTACCACTACACTCTACCATTACTTACTACCTCTACCATTACTGCCACCACTGCCTCTGTATTACTGCCATCACTATGCCATTGCTGCCTGCCACTCCTGCATTGCTCACCACCACTGCCTCTGCCATTGCTGCCACCACTGCCTCTGCCGTTACTACCACTGCCTCTGCCATTGCTGCCACTACCTCTGCCATTACTGCCACCACTGCCTCTGCCATTGCTGCCACCACCTCTGCAAATTTGCTGCCACCACTGCCTCTGCCATTACTGCCACTGCTGCATGCTGCCATTACTGCCACCACTACCTCTGCCATTGTGCCGCCACTGCCCCTCTGCCATTTGCCACCACCACTGCCTCTGCAATTGCCTGCCACCACTGCACTTAATTGCTGCCACCACTGTCTGCCATTGCTGCATGCTGCACTCTGCCATTTACTGCCACCACTATCTGCCGTTGCTGCCACCACTGCACTCTACCGTTACTGCCGCCCCTGCATCTGCCATTGCTGCCACCACTGCCTCCGCCGTACTACCACTACCTCTGCATTACTACCACTGCTGCTCTTATGTTGCTGCCACCACTGCCTCTGCCATTGCACCACCCACTCTTATCTGCCATTGCTGCCACCACTGTCTTGCCGTTTGCTGCCACTGCATCTGCCGTTGCTGCCACTGCCTCTGCCATTGCTACCTACTCTGCCGGTGCTGCCACCACTGCATCACTGCGCCATTACTACCACTGCACTCTGTAGTTGCTGCCACTGCCTCTGCCATTGCTGCCATCACTGCCTCTGCCATTGCTGCCACCACTGCCTCTGCCGTTGCTGCCACCACTATCTGCAAATTGCTGCCACTGCCTCTGCCATTACTATGCTGCTGCTCTGCCATTGCTACCGCCACTATGCTGCATTGCTGCCACCACTGCGCATACCATTGCACACCACTGCACTCTGCCATGCTGCTGCCACTGCATCTGCCGTTGCTACCGTCACTGCATCTGCCGTTACTGCCACTGCCTCTGCCATTACTGCCACCACTGCATCTGCAAGTTACTGCCACCACTGCTCTGCCATTGCTGCCATCCTTGCACTCTGCCATTGCTGCCGCCTGCTGCCTCTGCCATTGCTGCCGCCGCTGCCTCTGCGTTGCTACCACTGCCTCCGCCATTACTGCCACCACTGCCTCTGCCATTGCTGCTGCCACTACTGCTCTGCAAATTGCTGCCACCACTGCATCTGCCGTTGCTGCCACTGCCTCTGCCATTGCTGCCGTACTGCATCTGCCGTTACTGCTGCGCCGTTGCTGCCACTGCACTCTGCCAAATTGCTGCACTCTGCTCTGCATTGCTGCCATCATGCCATCTCTCTACCATTACTACCACCACTACCTCTACCATTACTACCACCACTACCTCTACCATTACTACCACCACTACCTCTACCATTACTACCACCACTACCTCTACCATTACTACCACCACTACCTCTCATACATATACTGGCTCCCTTCGCTTCTCCCTTTAATGCATCTAGTCAATCGACCAAGTTACACAGAAACGTCGTGACTCTACTATGTGCGGGTTACTCTTGTATTGTTCCAGTCATGGTATTGTGCCTTTTTGTTCCATGTGCAAAATTTTGCCTAGAAGAGGAGCGAGAAGTGAATAGATGTTTGAGGCAACTGGTATAAAATTCTGAATGTTATCTATCCTATGTACCTTCACATTTTTGTATTTTTATACAGCAATTCTGAAAAACTTATTTGCATTTGTCTTGAAATTAAACTATGATAAATTCTCTGGCAGACACAAATAATCTGCACGTACCAGAATTAAAACTTAAGACGACATTTCGGAACAATTTGCTTCATTAAATGTTCAAGTTGGATCGAAACGTCGTTGTAAGTTTCATTCTACTATGAGTGTCATTTTGTGAATTGTTCCAGTCACGGTATTGTGATTTTATATTCTTTGACGACATGATATATCTGTAAGTGATGAGGTTGATCTCTCGTGGGGGAGGTGGCAGTGTTAACCATCTGTGTCGAGGGGTTGATCTCTCGTGGCGGAGGTGGCAGTGTTAACCATCTGTGTCGAGGGGTTGATCTCTCGTGGCGGAGGTGGCAGTGTTAACCATCTGTGTCGAGAGGTTGATCTCTCGTGGCGGAGCTGGCAGTGTTAACCATCTGTGTCGAGAGGTTGATCTCTCGTGGCGGAGGTGGCAGTGTTAACCATCTGTGTCGTGGGGTTGATCTCTCGTGGCAGAGGTGGCAGTGTTAACCATCTGTGTCGAGGGGTTGATCTCTCGTGGCAGAGGTGGCAGTGTTAACCATCTGTGTCGAGGGGTTGATCTCTCGTGGCAGAGGTGGCAGTGTTAACCATCTGTGTCGAGGGGTTGATCTCTCGTGGCGGAGGTGGCAGTATTAACCATCTGTGTCGAGGGGTTGATCTCTCGTGGCGAAGGTGGTAGTGTTAACCATCTGTGTCGAGGAGTTGATCTCTCGTGGCAGAGGTGGCAGTGTTAACCATCTGTGTCGAGGAGTTGATCTCTCGTGGCGGAGGTGACAGTGTTATAACCATCTGTGTCGAGGGGTTGATCTCTCGTGGCGGAGGTGGCAGTATTAACCATCTGTGTCGAGGGGTTGATCTCTCGTGGCGAAGGTGGTAGTGTTAACCATCTGTGTCGAGGAGTTGATCTCTCGTGGCAGAGGTGGCAGTGTTAACCATCTGTGTCGAGGAGTTGATCTCTCGTGGCGGAGGTGACAGTGTTATAACCATCTGTGTCGAGGGGTTGATCTCTCGTGGCGGAGGTGGTAGTGTTAACCATCTGTGTCGAGGAGTTGATCTCTCGTGGCAGAGGTGGCAGTGTTAACCATCTGTGTCGAGGAGTTGATCTCTCGTGGCGGAGGTGGCAGTGTTAACCATCTGTGTCGAGGGGTTGATCTCTCGTGGCGGAGGTGGTAGTGTTAACCATCTGTGTCGAGGGGTTGATCTCTCGTGGCAGAGGTGGCAGTGTTAACCATCTGTGTCCAGGGGTTGATCTCTCGTGGCGGAGGTGGCAGTGTTAACCATCTGTGTCGAGGGGTTGATATCTCGTGGCAGAGGTGGTAGTGTTAACCATCTGTGTCGAGGGGTTGATCTCTCGTGGCAGAGGTGGCAGTGTTAACAGTCTGTGTCGAGGGGTTGATCTCTCGTGGCAGAGGTGGCAGTGTTAACAATCTGTGTCGAGGGGTTGATCTCTCGTGGCAGAGGTGGCAGTGTTAACCATCTGTGTCGAGGGGTTGATCTCTCGTTGCGGGGGTGGCAGTGTTAACCATCTGTGTCGAGAGGTTGATCTTTCGTGGCGGAGGTGGCAGTGTTAACCATCTGTGTCGAGGGGTTGATCTCTCGTTGCGGAGGAGGCAGTGTTAACCATCTGTGTCGAGGGGTTGATCTCTCGTGGCGGACGTGGCAGTGTTAACAATCCATGTCGAGGGGTTTGATCTCTCGTGGCAGAGGTGGCAGGTGTTAACCATCTGTGTCCAGGGGTTGATCTCTCGTGGCAGAGGTGGCAGTGTTAACCATCTATGTTGTGAGGTTGATCTCTCGTGGCGGAAGTGGCAGTGTTAACCATCAGTGTCGAGAGGTTGATCTCTCGTGGCAGAGGTGGCAGTGGCAACCATCTGTGTCGAGAGCTTGATCTCTCGTGGCGTAGGTGGCAGTGTTAACCATCTGTGTCGAGAGGTTGATCTCTCGTGGCGGAGGTGGCAGTCTTAACCATCTGTGTCGAGAGGTTGATCTCTCGTGGCGGAGGTGGCAGTGTTAACCATCTGTGTCGAGAGGTTGATCTCTCGTGGCAGAGGTGGCAGTGTTAACCATCTGTGTCGAGAGGTTGATCTCTCGTGGCAGAGGTAGCAGTGTTAACAATCTGTGTCGAGAGGTTGATCTCTTGTGGCGGAGGTGGCAGTGTTAACCATCTGTGTCGAGAGGTTGATCTCTCGTGGCGGAGGTGGCAGTGGTAACCATCTGTGTCGAGAGGTTGATCTCTCGTGGCGGAGGTGGCAGTGGTAACCATCTGCGTCGAGAGGTTGATCTCTCGTGACAGATGTGGCAGTGGTAACCATCTGCGTCGAGAGGTTGATCTCTCGTGGCGGAGGTGGCAGTGGTAACCATCTGCGTCGAGAGGTTGATCTCTCGTGGCAGAGGTGGCAGTGGTAACCATCTGTGTCGAGAGGTTGATTTCTCGTGGCGGAGGTGGCAGTGGTAAACGTCTGCGTCGAGAGGTTGATCTCTCGTGGCGGAGGTGGCAGTGTTAACCATCTGCGTCGAGAGGTTGATCTCTCGTGGCGGAGGTGGCAGTGTTAACCATCTGCGTCGAGAGGTTGATATCTCGTGGCGGAGGTGGCAGTGTTAACCATCTTTGTCGAGAGGTTGATCTCTCGTGGCGGAGGTGGCAGTGGTAACCATCTGTGTCGAGAGGTTGATCTCTCGTGGCGGAGGTGGCAGTGGTAACCATCTGTGTCGAGAGGTTGATCTCTCGTGGCGGAGGTGGCAGTGTTAACTATCTGTGTCGAGAGGTTGATCTCTCGTGGCGGAGGTGGCAGTGGTAACCATCTGTGTCGAGAGGTTGATCTCTCGTGGCGGAGGTGGCAGTGATAACCACCGGTATCGAGAGGTTGATCTCTCGTGGCGGAGGTGGCAGTGGTAACCATCTGTGTCGAGAGGTTGATCTCTCGTGGCGGATGTGGCAGTGGTAACCATCTGTGTCGAGAGGTTGATCTCTCGTGGCGGAGGTGGCAGTGGCAACCATCTGTGTCGAGAGGTTGATCTCTCGTGGCGGATGTGGCAGTGTTAACCATCTGCGTCGAGAGGTTGATCTCTCGTGGCGGAGGTGGCAGTGTTAACCATCTGTGTCGAGAGGTTGATCTCTCGTGGCGGAGGTGGCAGTGTTAACCATCTGTGTCGAGAGGTTGATCTCTCGTGGCGGAGGTGGCAGTGTTAACCATCTGTGTCGAGAGGTTGATCTCTCGTGGCGGAGGTGGCAGTGTTAACCATCTGTGTCGAGAGGTTGATCTCTCGTGGCGGAGGTGGCAGTGGTAACCATCTGTGTCGAGAGGTTGATCTCTTGTGGCGGAGGTGGCAGTGTTAACCATCTGTGTCGAGAGGTTGATCTCTCGTGGCGGAGGTGGCAGTGGTAACCATCTGTGTCGAGAGGTTGATCTCTCGTGGCGGAGGTGGCAGTGGTAACCATCTGTGTCGAGAGGTTGATCTCTTGTGGCGGAGGTGGCAGTGGTAACCATCTGTGTCGAGAGGTTGATCTCTCGTGGCGGAGGTGGCAGTGGCAACCATCTGTGTCGAGAGGTTGATCTCTCGTGGCGGAGGTGGCAGTGTTAACCATCTGCGTCAAGAGGTTGATCTCTCGTGGCGGAGGTGGCAGTGGTAACCATCTGTGTCGAGAGGTTGATCTCTCGTGGCGGAGGTGGCAGTGGTAACCATCTGTGTCGAGAGGTTGATCTCTCGTGGCGGAGGTGGCAGTGTTAACCATCTGCGGCGAGAGGTTGATCTCTCGTGGCGGAGGTGGCAGTGTTAACCATCTGCGTCGAGAGGTTGATCTCTCGTGGCGGAGGTGGCAGTGTTAACCATCTGCGTCGAGAGGTTGATCTCTCGTGGCGGAGGTGGCAGTGGTAACCATCTGTGTCGAGAGGTTGATCTCTCGTGGCGGAGGTGGCAGTGTTAACCATCTGCGTCGAGAGGTTGATCTCTCGTGGTGGAGGTGGCAGTGTTAACCATCTGCGTCGAGAGGTTGATCTCTCGTGGCGGAGGTGGCAGTGTTAACCATCTGCGTCGAGAGGTTGATCTCTCGTGGCGGAGGTGGCAGTGTTAACCATCTGTGTCGAGAGGTTGATCTCTCGTGGCGGAGGTGGCAGTGTTAACCATCTGCGTCGAGAGGTTGATCTCTCGTGGCGGAGGTGGCAGTGTTAACCATCTGCGTCGAGAGGTTGATCTCTCGTGGCGGAGGTGGCAGTGTTAACCATCTGCGTCGAGAGGTTGATCTCTCGTGGCGGAGGTGGCAGTGTTAACCCTCTGCGTCGAGAGGTTGATCTCTCGTGGCGGAGGTGGCAGTGTTAACCATCTGCGTCGAGGAAGCCGCTACTGAATTTAATAGGAGATTAAATTGGTAGAAGATGGTTTGTGTGTATGGAGGGACGCGGGATGTTTGTGTGTGTGGATGGACGCGGGAGGTTTGTGTGTGTGTGGAGGGACGCGGGAGATTTGTGTGTGTGGAGGGACGCGGGAGGTTTGTGTGTGTGTGGAGGGACGCGGGAGATTTGTGTGTGTGGAGGGACGCGGGAGGTTTGTGTGTGTGTCGAGAGACGCGGGAGATTTGTGTGTGTGGAGGGACGCGGGAGGTTTGTGTGTGTGGATGGACGCGGGAGGTTTGTGTGTGTGTGGAGGGACGCGGGAGATTTGTGTGTGTGGAGGGACGCGGGAGGTTTGTGTGTGTGTCGAGGGACGCGGGAGATTTGTGTGTGTGGAGGGACGCGGGAGGTTTGTGTGTGTGTCGAGAGACGCGGGAGATTTGTGTGTGTGGAGGGACGCGGGAGGTTTGTGTGTGTGGATGGACGCGGGAGGTTTGTGTGTGTGTGGAGGGACGCGGGAGATTTGTGTGTGTGGAGGGACGCGGGAGGTTTGTGTGTGTGTCGAGGGACGCGGGAGATTTGTGTGTGTGGAGGGACGCGGGAGGTTTGTGTGTGTGTCGAGGGACGCGGGAGATTTGTGTGTGTGGAGGGACGCGGGAGGTTTGTGTGTGTGTCGAGAGACGCGGGAGATTTGTGTGTGTGGAGGGATGCGAGAGGTTTGTGTGTGTGTGGAGGGACGCGGGAGATTTGTGTGTGTGGAGGGACGCGGGAGGTTTGTGTGTGTGTCGAGGGACGCGGGAGATTTGTGTGTGTGGAGGGATGCGAGAGGTTTGTGTGAGTGGAGGGACCGGGAGGGTTGTGTGTGTGGAGGGACACGGCAGGTTTCTGTGTGTGTGGAGGGACGCGGCAGGTTCGTTTTTGTGGAGGGACGCGGGAGGTTTGCGTGTGGAGGGACGCGTGAGGTTTGTGTGTGTGGACGGACGCAGAAGTTTTGTGTGCGTGGAGGGACGAGGAAGGTTTGTGTGTGTGGAGAGACGAGGGAGGTGTGTGTTTGTGGAAGGACGCGGGAGGTTTGTGTTTGTGGAGGGACGCGGGAGGTTTGTGTGTGTGGAGTGACGCTGGAAGTTTGTGTTTGTGGAGGGACGCGGAAGGTTTGTGTGTGTGGAGGGACGCGGGAGTTTTGTGTGTGTGGAGGGACGCGGGACGTTTGTGTTTGTGGAGGGACACGGAAGGTTTGTGTGTGTGGAGGGACGCGGGAGTTTTGTGTGTGTGGAGTGACGCTGGAAGTTTGTGTTTGTGGAGGGACACGGAAGGTTTGTGTGTGTGGAGGGACGCGGGAGTTTTGTGTGTGTGGAGGGACGCGGGACGTTTGTGTTTGTGAAGGGACGCGGGAGGATTGTGTGAGTGGAGGGAAGCGGGAGGTTTGTGTGTGTGGAGGGACGCGGGAGGTTTGTGTGTGTGTGGAGGGACGCGGGAGGTTTGTGTGTGTGGAGGGACGCGGGAGGTTTGTGTGTGTGTGGAGGGACGCGGGAGGTTTGTGTGTGTGGAGGGACGCGGGAGGTTTGTGTGTGTGTCGAGGGACGCGGGAGATTTGTGTGTTTGGAGGGACGCGAGAGGTTTGTGTGAGTGGAGGGACCGGGAGGGTTGTGTGTGTGGAGGGACACTGCAGGTTTCTGTGTGTGTGGAGGGACGCGGCAGGTTCGTTTTTGTGGAGGGACGCGGGAGGTTTGCGTGTGGAGGGACGCGTGAGGTTTGTGTGTGTGGACGGACGCAGGAGTTTTGTGTGCGTGGAGGGACGAGGAAGGTTTGTGTGTGTGGAGAGACGAGGGAGGTTTGTGTTTGTGGAGGGACGCAGGAGTTTTGTGGTTGTGGAGGGACGCTGGAAGTTTGTGTTTGTGGAGGGACGCGGAAGGTTTGTGTTTGTGGAGAGACGCGGGAGGTTTGTGTTTGTGGAAGGACGCGGGAGGTTTGTGTTTGTGAAGGGACGCGGGAGGATTGTGTGAGTGGAGGGAAGCGGGAGGTTAGTGTGTGTGGAGGGACGCGGGAGGTTTGTGTTTGTCTAGGGACGCGGGAGGTTTGTGCGTGTGGAGGAATGCAGGAGGTTTGTGTTTGTCTAGGGACGCGGGAGGTTTGTGTGTGTGGAAGGACGCGGGACGTTTGTGTTTGTGAAGGGACGCGGGAGGATTGTGTGAGTGGAGGGAAGCGGGAGGTTTGTGTGTGTGGAGGGACGCGGGAAGTTTGTGTTTGTGAAGGGACGCGGGAGGTTTGTGTGAGTGGAGGGGAGCGGGAAGTTTGTGCTTGTGGAGGGACGTGGGAGGTTTGTGAATGTGGAGGGACGTGGAGTTTGTGTGTGTTTGGAGGGACGCAGGAGGTTTGTGTGTGGTGGGACGACGGGAGGTTTGTGTGTGTGGAGGGACGCGGGACCTTTGTGTGTGAATGGAGGGATGCGGGAGGTTTGTGTGTGTGGAGGGACGCGGGAGGTGAGTATGTCTGGAGGGACGCGGGAGGTTTGTGTGTGTGGAGGGACGCGGGAGGTGAGTATGTCTGGAGGGACGCGGGAGGTTTGTGTGAGTGAAGGGACGCGGGAGGTTTGTGTGTGTGGAGGGACGCGGGAGGTTTGTGCGTGAGTGGAGGGACGAGGGAGGTTTGTGTGTGTTGAGGGACGCGGGAGGTTTTGTGTGTGTGGAGGGACGCGGGAGGTTTGTGTGTGTGGAGGGACGCGGGACGTTTGTGTATGTGTTGAGGGACGCGGGAGGTTTTGTGTGTGTGGAGGGACGCGGGAGGTTTGTGTGTGTGTGTGGAGGGACGCGGGAGGTTTGTGTGTGTGTTTAGGGACGCGGGAGGTTTGCGTGTGTGTGGAGGGACGCGCGGGAGGTTTGTGTGTGTGTGTGTGGAGGGACTCGGGAGGTTTGTGTGTGTGTTGAGGGATGCGGGAGGTTTGCGTGTGTGTGGAGGGACGCGGGAGGGTTTTGCGTGTGTCGAGGGACGTGGTAGGTTTGTGTGTGTGTTGAGGGACGCGGGAGGTTTGTGTGTGTGTGGAGGGATGCGGGAGGTTTGTGTGTGTGTGTGGAGGGACGCGGGAGGTTTGTGTGTGTGTGTGTGTGTGGAGGGACGCGGGAGCTTTGTGTGTGTGTGTGGAGAGATGCGGGAGGTTTGTGTGTGTGTGGAGGGACGCGGGAGGTTTGTGTGTGTGTTGAGGGACGCGGGAGATTTGTGTGTGTGTGGAGGGACGCGGGAGGTTTGTGTGTGTGTGAGGACGCGGGAGGTTTGTGGTGTGTGTGGAGGGACGCTGGGAGCTGTGTGTGTGTGAGAGATGCGGGGAGGTTTGTGTGTGTGAGGGACGTGGGAGGTTTGTGTGTGTGTTGAGGGACTGGGGAGGGAGGTTTGTGTGTGTGTGGAGGGACGTGAGGAGGTTTGTGTGTGTGTGGAGGGAGGACGCGGGAGGTTTGTGTGTGTGTGTGGAGGGACGCAGGGGGAGGTTTGTGTGTGTGTTGAGGGACGTGGGAGGTTTGTGTGTGTGGAGGGACGTGGGAGGTTTGTGTGTGTGTGGAGGGACGCAGGAGGTTTGTGTGTGTGTGGAGGACGTGGAGGTTTGTGTGTGTGGTGGGACGTGGGAGGTTTCGGTGTGTGTGTGTGGAGGATGTGGGGAGGTTTGTGTGTGTGGAGGGATGTGGGAGGTTTGTGTGTGTGTGGAGGGACGCGGGAGGTTTGTGTGTGTGGAGGGACGCGGGAGGTTTGTGTGTGTGGAGGGACGCGGGAGGTTTGTGTGTGTGTGGAGGGACGCGGGAGGTTTGTGTGTGTGTGGAGGGACGCGGGAGGTTTGTGTGTGTGTGGAGGGACGCGGGAGGTTTGTGTGTGTGTGGAGGGACGCGGGAGGTTTGTGTGTGGAGGGACGCGGGAGGTTTGTGTGTGGAGGGACGCGGGAGGTTTGTGTGTGGAGGGACGCGGGAGGTTTGTGTGTGGAGGGACGCTGGAGGTTTGTGTGTGGAGGGACGCGGGAGGTTTGTGTGTGGAGGGACGCGGGAGGTTTGTGTGTGGAGGGACGCGGGAGGTTTGTGTGTGGAGGGACGCGGAGGTTTGTGTGTGGAGGGACGCTGGAGGTTTGTGTGTGGAGGGACGCGGGAGGTTTGTGTGTGGAGGGACGCGGGAGGTTTGTGTGTGGAGGGACGCGGGAGGTTTGTGTGTGGAGGGACGCTGGAGGGTCACATCATTCGTTTTTTAAGCAGAAAAATTGCCTGGTGGCCTGGTGGTTAACGCACTAGCTTCACACGGTGAGGGCCTGGGTTCGATTCCCAGCCAGAGTAGAAACATTGGACGTGTTTCTTTCCACCTGTTGTCTATGTTCCCCATCAGTAAAATGGGTACCTGGGTGTTAGTCGACTGGTGTGAGTCGCATCCTGGGACACTGACCTAAGGAGGCCTGGTCACAGACCGGGCCGCGGGGGCGTTGACCCCCGGAACTCTCTCCAGGTAATCTCCAGGTAAGGTACGTCAGGAAAATGTTTAAAATCCTATTTCAAAATATATTTACTACGGAACCATAGAAACTGATTATATAAGAGAGAGAGAGAGAGAGAGAGAGAGAGAGAGAGAGAGAGAGAGAGAGAGAGAGAGAGAGAGAGAGAGAGAGAGAGAGAGAGAGAGAGAGAGAGAGAGAGAGAGAGAGAGACAGACAGACAGAGAGCTCACACATAGTTTTGTGAACACTCGACATCCCGACATGATAGCTGTTGTTGAAACATTTTTGGATGACAGGACTCCAGAAAATTTTGCAAGAATTGCTGGCTACACCTCATGGATGAGAAGAGACAGGTAAGGGCAAGGAGGAGGTGTTGCTGTGTGCTTCTCTAAAAGTGTTCATGCCCAGCACATTGATGTTTCCACCCCTACACATCTTTAAATGATGTTCTTCAAGCTCTGTATAAACACTAGTACCTCTGTACTAGCATGTGCAATGTACAGACCTCAGTGGCAACATGCAGACCCTATCAACTTCCTAATGGAAAATATTGACTCCCTTCTGCTACAACACAATTGTCAACATATTATAATTGTTGGTGACCTCAACCAGCACCTGATACAGAGGGACTTTTATGACCTTCTTGCAGTGTTTGACATAGAAACTTTGTTGATTTCCCTACTCATATCTCTGGCTCCTCCCTTGACCCAGTAGTGAGTGATCTGGCAGAAGGCATAGTCACTTGTCAACCCCTCGGCTACGTTGGGTCGTCTGACCACAAGGCTGTTTTTACCACACTTAAGATCCCAACAGAACGAAGTGAGGAGTCCACACGCTCAACCTGGCTATGGGAAAGAGGTAATTGGCCAGCCTTTTGCTCTGAGCTCGCCACCACCGACTGGAATGCTCTTCTCCAAGGGGATGTTGACAACCAAGTGAAAGCCTTCACTGGACACATCCTTAATCTACAACAAGAACACATTCCTCACCGGCAATATGTGACGAAGCCTACAGATCAGCCTTGGTTTGGCTTTCGTTGTAGAGAGGCTGCTACTGCTAAGTACAAAGCATGGCGAAGGTATAAGAGACATCCTACCACCTATAACAGGAACTTGCACATGCAAGCCTGTAGGCATATGGGTGATGTTCAAAAGTGGGCCATTGCTAAATGGGAGGTGGACACTAAAAGAAAGTTAGCATCAGGTAGGGTAGGCTCCAAAACCTGGTGGTCCCTGGTCAAGGACAGACAAGGTTATCTGCCTGATGAACTTATTCCACCTCTAAATCGACAGGATGGGACCACCTCTACTAGTAGTCAAGAGAAGGCGGACCTCTTTGCTGAACACTTTGCTACCAAAATGCAAGTTCCTGATCCAGCAAGGGACCCTCCTTGGCTAGCTGCAAGAACTGTGTCAAAACTGTCAGAGGTGACAATAAGGCAGGAGGAGGTGCATTTCCTTCTTAAATCGCTTGACCAAGAAAAGGCTGTAGGCCCAGACAAGTTGAGCCCAAGATTGTTGAGAAGATGTGCAGACCAGCTAGCAGCACCTCTAACTCGCATCTTTCAGCACTGCCTAGTACAGTGTAAATGGCCCTCTCTATGGAAAGAGGCAAATGTAGTCCCTGTTCACAAAAAGAAGAGCAGAGCAGAAATCAGCAACTACAGACAAGTGTCACTCCTATCAATCACTGGTAAGATCGTTGAGACAATATTCTCAAGACAAATGACAGAGTTTTTTGACTACCACTCACTACTTTGTGATCGTCAATATGACTTCAGGAAAGGTTACTCTGCTGCTGATCTGTTGTTAAACCTCTCCACTAAGTGGCACCAGTCACTGGATGAATCCAAAGTCAGCTGTGTGGTAGCACTGGACATTGCTGGCGCTTTCGACCGGGTGTGGCACCAGGGCCTCTTAACAAAACTTCAAGCACTGGGAATTGCAGGCTCTACGCTATGTCTCCTCAGTGATTACCTTCATGGTAGATCTCTAAGTGTAGTCCTCAATGGAACGGAATCAGCAAGGCATCCTATTGGGACAAGTGTTCCACAAGGAAGCGTGCTGGGTCCATTGTTATGGAATGTCTACTTCAACGACCTTCTTCATCTCATCCCAGAATCACATGCATATGCAGACGACTGTACACTGACATTCACTTATCCAAGAGAAGAAATGCCAGCTGCTCTAAGCTACATCAATCACCAGCTGAGAGCTATATCAGCTTGGGGAAATAGATGGCAAGTAACATTTGCACCTGAGAAAACGCAAATGATGAGCGTCTCTAGGCACCATGATGTTATGTAATGCTGGTGCAGTAGTAAGGATGAATGGGAGGATGTTGGCACCTGGAGAAGAAGTTGATATCCTTGGGGTGAAATTTGACTCCAAACTAACCATGAAGAACCATGTTGTAAATCTTGCAAACAAGGCAGCCAGGAAGCTTACAGCACTTCGCCGTATCTCGCATCTGCTTGACAGTAGGGGTTGCAAGATCCTGTACGAGGCACAAGTACGCTCACACCTTGAGTATGCTCCACTTTCTTGGTTTGCCTGCACCCCTCTTATCTGCGACTGTGACAGAGTAGAGAACAGAGCAAGACGTCTCATCTCTCGCCTGGACCCATCCTGGATAGATCTGTCATTTCAGCAGAGCCTTCAACATAGGAGGGATGTGGGTGGCCTTACTGTTATTGTACAAGGCCAATATTGTCAAAATACCACACTTGGATCCACTTCGAGGACAGCGTGAAACAAGCTTTTATGCCACAAGACGGGCAGAAAGCAGCAACTTCACTCTGGCTATACCTTTCTCCAGAACATCACTCCATCTGAGATCATACATACCCAGGATGACTCGAGTATGGAACACATTCGTACAGCATAATGATGTCAACGAGATAAAGTCAGTTGATCAAATGAAAATTCTGGCCCACAGATGGCTCCAACTTCATCCTGTTCCCTACTTGTATGTCTCATAACAATAAAAATGCTTTCAAATGAGCTGATGTAGGTAACAGCTCTTAGCTTGTCAATAAAGTTAGGAATCCTTAACCTGTAAATAGCTGTCAATAAAGCTAGGATCCTTAACCTTGTCCAAACCTTCCTTGTGTAGAGAGAGAGAGAGAGAGAGAGAGAGAGAGAGAGAGAGAGAGAGAGACAGACAGAGAGACAGATAGACACACAGACACACAGAGATAGAGAGAGAGAGAGAGAGAGAGAGAGAGAGAGAGAGAG